>NC_056623.2:140702704-141002704 GCF_002870075.4 Lactuca sativa | reverse complement strand
GATAATATATTATATTCTTCAAACCTAGATATATGAGTTGTTGACTATGAATTGGTTATACATTGATTGCACAAAAACGCATTGGTAACTCGATGTTATAAAACGTGCCTTTGTGTATGATTCAACAAGTAGTACAACAAGCATATGAGTCGAAGTTTATCCATTCATTTTACCATTAAAGGAATAAAAAGCGATATTTGTGTGCCCCTAGATGATTTAGTGATAACAAAATGAAAGTGCTCGGCCAGGCCTGAACTAATTTGATTTGTTCAATTAGTCAGTCGTCATAAATAAAAAATGGGGAAACAACAAATGGACAGATAGAATGATTATAATCCATGTCTCAGTCCATATGATATCTAGAATGGAGGAATATATGATCACTTATCTAATGGACGCGTCATTGATTTGTTCAAAGTTCGACAACGGCTTTTGAGAGCTACGATTGCTAGTCGGGTTATGAAGTCATACTTGCAATAGTAGTTTTAGACTTATCCAAGTGGGAGACTGTTGGATTAGAGTCTAAGTCCATAACCATAATTGGTATATACATGACCTGACCCGGCATGGTCCATTTGGGTTGCATGGCATCATGCATTTGGATAGACTAAAATGAGAGAAATAACACTTAAGGTTTATTAATATATTATAAGTTCTAATATATTTATAAGATTATTTAATTAGTATTGATCAAGAATTAATCTAGAATTAATTAATTGATCAAAAGAAGACTAATTAAATATATGGGTTGATTGTGTAAATCATCCATACTTATATAGTGGGCTAATGCTCCATGGATTATCAAGTTGGGATAAAACCCATATGATGCTCCATGGTGTATTTGAACCCATGGATCCAAGGAAATGGAAAGTCATGACAGTTAGGGTTTACCCTAATTGTGACTAACTATATAATGATCTTATTATTGAAGAAATCGGGCACTAGTTAAACAAGTGAGGGCAAACCGATTTTTGAAGTGTTCTATTTTCTCTATAAGTTATTGCAAATGCATTTGATGTTGTGTGAACCATTTGAGGTGTCACATTTGGGGCACTAGGCTCTTAAGCTACATGGAATCAAGCACCAACAAAGAGGTATGTCATTCTACTAGATTTTATATTATTTGTACTTCATAATATGCTAGTTAGGATAAATACCTTGGAAATGGAAATTTGCATGTATAATAGAGAAAACATAGATCCAAGGTATTTAGGGTTGCATGTACACCATAGGAGTGTTAGAATGCTCAAAACCCAACAGTCAATAATTATCTAGGAGGAGTTCTCCACACTAGCCGACACAAGCTTCCATTCATAAATACATAATGCAATCTAATTCTTTCACAAATTTCTCTATATAGAGCACCAAACTTTTCATTCTATTTACGTTCTCTCCGAAAGTCACCTTTGGTACACAGAATTGGGAGGAAAGAAATAAAATCTATTGCATTTCTCTTGTTTGGTATGTATTAAAAGGAAGAGAAAGGGAAAAGAATAAATTTGGTTTCCATCAAATTAATTCTCTATTAATTAATAGAGCATAGGTGGGAGCCCTACCAACTACATCGCGGGTTTTATTTAAGCTGTATAATCATATATGGAATTCTCCTGCGATTGTTTTTGGATTCGGCCTTGTTCTTCTCTTTTGCATTTGGTTTATGTGTGACATTCCCATTTTCACGGCCAGAAAAGACCGATTTTTTTTATGATTTATAAAAATCAGAGTACTTCTTTTAATAAAAATGTTGCGGAATTTGTTCCCAGAAAAACACGATAAATACGTTAGCAAAATATTTCCGAAGAAACGTATTTTATTCAATTTAAAACGTTTGGGATGTCATCATCAATACAGAAACATAAGCATAAACACAACTTACATTTATTTAAACTAGTGATCAACATCTCTTTAATCCTCAGTGTAATGTGACTTCATATCAACACCTGTGATATAAATAAACTGAGTAGGTTAGGTTGGGAAACCTGGTGAGTACATAGGGTTTTCAATCCACAATAATATAATTATTATGTTTAACAATCAAATAATCAACCCAATTACCCATCCCCATTATCTTCTTTACTTTTAAAGATCTACCCTAAGAATTAGTTATTCGTCGTTCATTCATTCCTAAGGATTATCCTAAGGAATCGGCAAGAAATCCATCGTTGCCACAGTTTACACAATGGGCACTAAGTCTGCATAGTCGCTAGGGTTTAGGCATCAAGTCTGCATGATCACCAAGGTTTAGGCACCAAGTCTGCATGGTCACCAAGGTTTAGGCACCAAGTCTGCATGGTCACCAAGGTTTAGAGTACACCTGGTGAACACATCGTTCACAACACCTACAAGTTGCGAGCCTACTAGTGTTTCACTGGACTATCTAGAATAGTCTGTGGTCGTCATCCATACTTTGTTGAATAACAGGGCCAACATTTGGGAAAAGGGGCTTCTCACATCGTCCACCTCTCACCCTCACCTCGTGGTCTATAACACCTCTCATCTCATCATTCAACTCATATTCCATCTATTATATCTACCCATGTTTACCCCAACATTATCGTAGATATAAAATACATATATACAGTTTAAATCATTTAAAACATGTATAAAATCGTTCATCCAGCATAGACAGCAAGTATTCAGATAATATGCACACATAGCACGTAATTTACATAAAATACTTCATATCTATGTGTAAGATAAAAGTAACTATGCACTCACTTGAAAGGTGGTGAGTCGGCACCCGGACAACACTTCGTTACTCTTAAAACAATTTTCCTTCGATAAATCTAGTATCAATTCCACTAGGGTTTAGTCTAACGTCAACCGTGACTAATTAATAGTCTAGCTATTATTATTATTATTATTATTATTATTATTATTATTATTATTATTATTATTATTATATAAGTGTTAAATAACACTCAATATAACTCATAATACTAGCCCAAATAATTATTTTAAGGACCTAATAACATTACTATAATTATTTGAAAGCTATATTAAAAATTGCGTTAGCGTAGCTCACTTACAGCGGATTTTAAACAAAACCGGGCTTTATTTGGAGCAGCGTTTCGAAACCGAAAGACCTTTTTTCTCGGGACTCTGGGAGCCTCGGGGCTTCCTTTGGGTGCTAGGGAGGTTCCATAGGGCTTAGGGGGGTTAGGGTAGGCTAGAGAGAGAAAGAAGTTAGAGAGAGAAGTGAGAAAGGTGCAAGAAATGACGCTGCCTCGGCCCCCTTTTATAGTTGCGAGGGCCTCGCTACGCTGGGAGTTCAGAAGATCTACGCGGGGCCTAGCTTCGGATAAGGTTGCTAGGTGGTGACCTCCGGGTGGTGCGACGTGGCGAAGTCTCGGACCGCACAAGAGCGAGTTACACTGGGCGTACTTCGTTTCGGACGCGGGGCGTAATGAGAAGGGGCTACGTGGCCTCATCCGGTGCGAGGCTTGCTTCAACGATGGACGACCCTGATGCCGCCACGTCATCGATCTTGCTCCAGCTTCGCATTTTTTCTTTCCGACTTCTAAAAATCATAACTCTTGCATACGAGTCTCGTTTTTGACGTTCTTTATATCCACGCGAAGGTGGGAACGTACTCTACAACTTTCGTTTAGACTCCGTTGGCTAATTTTGACTTTATTCTAAAAGTTATATTATTAACAGGCCGGGACAGGATTGGTCCGTTAAAAATTAATAACTTCTTCATCTGACGTCTGTTTTCTCCCATCTTTTTCTCGTTACGCTACTCTTAGCGAGATCTTCGATTGTCGACTAAAAACCGCTCGATCTAATATTCGAATTTTGGGCTGTACACTGTTAAAACGAAACTTTGAAAAATCATAACTTCCTCATACGAAGTCAGATTTGGGCGTTCTTTTTATGGACGCTCTCGGTTTAACGTATTCTACGACTTGTGGTTAGATCACTAAGGCTAAATCTTGCTCTATCTTAAATTCACTATTTACACCTCCTGATATCGTGCCGGTTCCGTCGCGAAACTTCGACGGGTCATAACCTCTTCGTTATAACTCGGATTTCGACTCTCTTTATATGTACGGAAACCTTGTAACATATACTACAACTTGGTTGTGATTATTTATTCTTAATAATATTTTATCGAAAAGTCATTTTCGACCCCTATTATCTCTAAATTGACTAGCCCGGATATACGGGCGTTACAATTATCTCCCCCTTCGGATGATTACGTCTCGGAATCATCAACGAAACAGGGCTCGTATAATGATTCCATACGTCATCTCTTCATCCTATGTAATAATTATAACTTCTATATTCCTTCAAGTCTATCTCTTAGACTTATTGACTGTAAGCAGTACTCGATCGTGCACCTGCTCTCCACCTCAGGTTAGACTCCAAATTATGACCTATGCACGTTTAGACTCACGTCTCTTAGATTTAAATTCTAAAACAAACTATGCCTTCCTTCATGTTCTAATGTGATATAATCACACTTTAACATGTAGCATTTCTATCTACCAACTTCTTTAACAACGAGCGCGATACTTCTATTGATCGTTTTGATTTCAATTGTTTGGTTTAAGTCAGACGCTACATCAAACTTAGTTCTCTGAATCACGTAACCTACTCATCGTAGTCGGACTCAATGTGATATGACCACTAGGGTCGGGATAACAACAATTTTCTTAGTCATTACCGAAACAATGCTAACGACATACTTGAATAAAACGAAATCAATTAATAGCTTCTTGGTAACCTTGTGACTTTCACTGATCCAAGTGTGAGGCGTGTGCTTCCGGTAGTATAGGCCTCTACTACCTTTCACACCTAATCATACTCGTCGCAATTATTGTCTCGTAGTTTATCCAAGTCACCATGCAAGAAAATCACATAACAGCTTAACACATCAAATATCAAAACGGAGGTTTTTATTATTCCTTGAAACTATTACATAGGTGTTCAAGTTCACCCTAGACTATGCCTCTAATAGGCTACATATACGATACTATGGCTACTGTATAACTTGATCTTCGGATATGAAGTCCTCATCCTTGATTCCTCGCATGGTTTTCTGCTTCGTCGAGGATCATGTGGAATGCCCTTGGCCTTGGTGGTGTGTTTGGCCTTGATTCCTCGTTTTTCTTTGGGCGGTCCCTAGTAATATGCCCTTCTTTGTTACATCCATAGCACACCTTTTTGTTGGACGCACACTTGCTGGCGTAATGCCCTGTCTTTCCACATTTGTATCAAGTCACCTCCTTGCCACATTTCCCGAAGTGCTTCTTTTTACACTTCTCACACCACTTGGTTTCACCTCCTCCTCCTTCTTCGGTCTTTGAGAATTTGCTTTCTTTGTAGAATTTTGAAGATCCTTCATGCTTCCTTTTCTCGCCAACTTCAGCTCTCTCCAGACCCTTTTCCCTAATCTAGGTCTCAACATTCCTGACTGCCCAGATGGCTCCTTTCAAGGTGGTTTCTTGCTTGACCATTGGTCCAAAGTCTGCTGGTAACCCATGGGCAAACTTGTTGACCTTGGAGAGCTCAGTTGGAACTAGATAAGGAACAAGCTTCATTTTCTCCGTAAAACTTGCAGCATACTCGATGACACTCATCTTTCCCTTCTTTACATTCTGAAACTCGGTGTTGATCTCCAGAAGATACTGCTCAGAGCAGTACTGCATCTTTAACTGCACCAGAAAATCTTCCCACGACATCTTGCTCGCTTCTTCTTTGGGCATCGAATCAGCTAGTAGCTTCCACCAGCTTAGTACTCCATATTTCAACAGAGGAACCGCGAGAGCGGTCTTTTACCTATTGCTACACTCGCAACTCTCAATCATCGTCTCCATCTCGGAGATCCAGTTCATGACTTCCACTAGCGTCGGGCCTCCGGATAGACTCGGTGGTTTGGATGCCATGAAATCCTAGTATTTGCATCCACGTCCGTAATTTCCTCCATCCTGGTGGTTTCGCGTAACTATCGGTGGGTTGGCTTGACCAACAGTCCCACTGTAGTTTCCTCCTTCTGACTGCTCATCATTTAGCTCGGGCTGTTCAATTGGTACCATAAGTTCTTCTCGGTTTTGTTGTAGTAAACGCCTTCTTTCCTCCATTTGACGATCCAACATCATTTGGATCATCGCTTGTACTCCGGCCATCGTTATGGGCTAAGGTGCCACTTCTTCGACAACATGTATTTGTTGTATCACTGGAGATTGAGGGGGTTGTTTCCTATTTCCATTTGTGTTTACATTTCCGCTACGGGTCCTTGCCATCTTGATCTATACACCGAATAAGGTGAATCTAGATCTTTATTTAGGATAGACGTTTAAATCATCCTTATCACTCCGAAACATTTACGTGCTAGTTCTAATATCGTAGTTAAACGCTTAGAATCCTAAACACATAAGGTTTCTAGATCCGGTCGGCAATAGACCATAGATCCGATCAAACTATAGCATAAAGCATAACAAATCATTTAGCACGTAAAAGCAATTTATGCATCATTCCTAAAATAAGCTAGTGCTCACACCTCACCATCATCACTTAGCATTCTAAGTTTAAGTCTAGAAATAAATCCAGATTCCTAGTTCGCTTAAACTAATGCTCTCATACCAACTGTGACATCCCCATTTTCACGGCCAGAAAAGACCGATTTTGTTGATGCTTTATAAAAAGCAGAGTACTTCTTTTCATAAAAATGTTGCGAAATTTGTTCCCAGAAAAACACGATAAATACGTTATCAAAATATTTTCGAAGAAATGTTTTATTGATTTTCAAACGTTTGGGATGTCATCGTCAATACAGAAACATAAGCCTAAACAGAACTTACATTTATTTACACTAGTGATCTACATCTCTTTAATCTCTCATAAATAAACTGTGATATAAATAAACTGAGTGGGTCAGGTTGGGAAACCTAGTGAGTACATAGGGTTTTCAACCCACAATAATATAATTATTATGTTTAACAATCAAACAATCAACTCAATTACCCATCCCCATTATCTTCTTTACTAGTAAGGATCTACCCTAAGAATAAGTTATTCCTCGTTCAATCATTCCTAAGGATTATCCTAAGGAATCGGCAAGAAATCCATCGTTGCCACAGTTTACACAACTTGCACTAAGTCTGTATAGTCGCCAGGGTTTAGGCATCAAGTCTGCATGATCACCAAGGTTTAGGCACCAAGTCTGCATGGTCACCAAGGTTTAGGCACCAAGTCTGCATGGTCACCAAGGTTTAGAGTACACCGGGTGAACACATCGTTCACAACACCTACAGGTTGCGAGCCTGCTAGTGTTCCACTGGACTGTCTAGAATAGTCTGTGGTCGTCATCCATACTCTGCTGAATAACGGGGCCAACATTTGGGAAAAAAGGCTTCTCACATCGTCCACCTCTCACCCTCACCTCGTGGTCTATAACACCTATCATCTCATCATTCAACTCATATTCCATCTATTATATCTACCCATGTTTACCCCAACATTATCGTAGATATAAAATACATATATACAGTTTAAATCATTTAAAACATGTATAAAATCGTTCATCCAGCATAGACAGCAAGTATTCAGATAATATGCACACATAGCACGTAATTTACATAAAATACTTCATATCTATGTGTAAGATTAAAGTAACTATGCACTCACTTGAATGGTGGTGAGTCGGCACTCAGACAGCACTTCGTTACTCTTAAAACAATTTTCCTTTGATAAAACCTAGTATCAATTCTACTAGGGTTTAGTCTAACGTCAACCGTGACTAATTAATAGTCTAGCTATTATTATTATTATTATTATTATTATTATTATTATTATATAAGTGTTAAATAACACTCAATATAACTCATAATAATAGCCAAATAATTATTTTAAGGACCTAATAACATTACTATAATTATTTGAAAGCTATATTAAAAATTGCGTAAGCGTAGCTCACTTACATCGGCTTTTAAACAAAACCGGGCTTTATTTGGAGCAGCGTTTCGAAACCGAAAGACCTTTTTTCTCGGGACTCTGGGAGCCTCGGGGCTTCCTTTGGGTGCTAGGGAGGTTCCATAGGGCTTAGGGGGGTTAGGGTAGGCTAGAGAGAGAAAGAAGTTAGAGAGAGAAGTGAGAAAGGTGCAAGAAATGAGGCTGCCTCGGCCCCCTTTTATAGCTGCGAGGGCCTCGCTACGCTGGGCGTTCAGAAGATCTACGCTGGGCATTCAGAAGATCTACGCGGGGCGTAGCTTCAGATAAGGCTGGCAGGTGGTGACCTTCGGGTGGTGCGACGTGGCGAAGTCTCGGACCGCACATGAGCAAGGTACGTTGGGCGTACTTCGTTTTGGACGCGGGGCGTAATGCGAAGGGGCTACGTGGCCTCATCCGATGCGAGGCTTGCTTCAGCGATGGACGACCCTGATGCCGTCACGTCATCGATCTTGCTCCAGCTTCGCAATTTTTCCTTCCGACTTCTAAAAATCATAACTCTCGCATACAAGTTCCATTTTTGACGTTCTTTATATCCACGCGAAAGTGGGAACGTACTCTACAATTTTCGTTTAGACTCCGTTGGCTAATTTTGACTTTATTTTAAAGTTATATTATTAGCAGGCCGGGACATGATTGGTCCGTTAAAAATTCATAACTTCCTCATCCAACGTCCGTTTTCTCCCATCTTTTTCTTGTTATGCTACTCTTAGTGAGATCTTGATTATCGTTTAGGTCATGTCGGCTGAAAACCGCTCGATCTAATATTCGAAGTTCGAGTTGTACACTGCTAAGCTGAAACTTCGAAAAACCATAACTTCCTCATACGAAGTCAGATTTGGGCGTTCTTTTTATGGACGCTCTCAGTTTAATGTATTCTACGACTTTCGTTTAGATTGTTAAGGCTAAATCTCGCTCTATCATAAATTCACTATTTACGCTTTCCGATATCGTGTCGAGTCCGTCGCGAAACTTCGACGGGTCATAACTTCTTTGTTATAACTCGAATTTCGACTCTCTTTATATGTACGGAAACCTTGTAACATATACTACAACTTGGTTGAGATTATTTATTCTTAATAATATTTTGTCGAAAAGTCATTTTCGACCCCTATTATCTCTAAATGACTAGTCCGGATCTACGGGCGATACATTATGCCCTCATAATCTAATTTTTTTGTTGCTTCTTCTTGGTTGATTTTCAACAAATTTCCAATTTAAAGTATTAATCACTTTATTGAATCTCAATTCAAGTTCAATTCATGTTGTTCTTGTTATTCGTGATGTGTGAAATTGAATCTACTTTGTTTGCTAACTTCATATTAATTTAATTTTTGTTTGGTCAATAAACTTGAATCAGGTTTGTTTGAGAACTTCACATTAATTTGATTTTTTGTTTGGTATTCTTTGTTTTCTTTATATGTCTAATATTGGTGTTGCTAGATTTGGCTATTTTTTAAATCTTTTCAAGAGATAAATATATATAGTGATATATTGATATTAATAATAAGCTAAAGGTATTGCATAGCGTTCTTCACATAAGACCCATGATAGATAGATGGATGCATTAGTCCATTTGTTATTGCCTTTATATTTTACAACATTGTTTCACCATCCTAAATATATCCCTCAAGAAGATAGATTCCACTAGGGTTTATCTTTATGTGAATTGGAGTATGGTGGTCTAACAAAGAACTATTCCACTATATTAATAAATAGAAAAAAAAAATTAATCAACCCCTCACAAAATCAAAGCTAAAAAACATAGCTACAGGTATAACAATTGGTAAAAATTAGTCATAATTTGGTGGTAAAACCAGCATGAACCACTATGTATTGAGAACTAGTTGTGTGTGATTTTATGTTTATAATGTATATTAAAGGTATTATATTCATGATTACTTTCAGAACATATGAAACTACTCAAACCATCTATCGTTGAAGATTGAATAAAATATCACCAAAAATCAAATCTATTTGTGACTTCAAAAATAAATCATTGCATTAGATATATTTGAGAATTATGGATAAGAAAATTTATAAGATTACATTCTCCTGATTCCGTGAATATTAAGAACGTCTAAAACGGAGATCATATGAAGAAGTTACGTCTCTTTTAAGTTGTAAAAATATGTACTTATCTGATTTTCCTAAAACGACCTGTGTACTGCTTTGTTAGGAATAGCTATGAATCTCATAAACTATTTTTGAGAACGTTTTTGAACTCAGACTATGTTCTTTTCTTTTATTTCATTTTCATTACATTTTTATTCTCGACCAGAATCATATTTGTAAAATCTTTTGAATCTAGAGCATTTAATCAAGAAACCTTAAACACTATTTCCATGAGTTTGGTATATCGCAATTTAATTCCATCTATGTTTCTGGAATCACAACGACTGAGAAAATAAGCAGGCACTTTCAGAAAATTTTTACAAAATGAGATGATGACATAAAAATCGAGAAACGGGATTACATTTGACTATTACCCAAAATATCCTTCAAAACTCAAGTGAATAGTTCAATAATACAACCTTAGCTTCAAATGCAAGTTACACTCTTCTTTCTATAATAATTCACTCTACTCTCTCTAAGGGGCTAGTTTTTTTTCTTTTTTTTTCTTGTTAAGATCTTCGTAACCACTTTTGTCTGCATCGTGCAGACATATGCCCTCGCAGAGTGTTTCTTTTTGGAAGTGCGCAGATCAAAAAACGTTTGTGCGAGGTCTTCGTGACACAGACATGGACTACTGTCTTTAAAGGTCTTCAGACCCCATTTTAACCTAAACAAAAAAAATGGGCCACCGTGCAATTTTTTTCTTACTTTTTTTTTTTTTGCTGAAAATGCATTTTTAATGTTTATGATATGAAATTAAGTTTGAAAAATTAATTTATTTCAACTGCAGTCCTTAAAAACAAACAATCTTCTTATTGTAGATTGCAGACATTTGGTCTACCTCTTCTGCCGCAGAGCCTTGCAGATGTGGTCCAGACATTTTGGCTTAAAAAAACAAACAACACCTAAACCTCTCATATTTCTCTCTCCCTCTAACGGTGGAAGAAGGCACCCCCTGGAAAAGGAGTTTTTCGACCACCAAAGGGGAAGCAGCCCCCTTTTCCTATCGTTATACAACACCCAAAATACCCTGATGACAATTTCCAAGCAACATCAGTCGAGCAAACCCTTTCCTTCATGTTTTCTGGCAGATCGGACAAGAAGAAACGACGAGGAGCTTGGACGACCAAAGCATCGGTGGTGCTTCTTCCTTCAACCATTACCCATCTACTCCATTGCAACAAATTTGATCTTTTGATCTGTGGCTACAAGCGATGAAGACGAAACCATAAGGGGTGTCGGAGATCGGCTTCCCCCCTTCCTCCTTCCGTTTCATGATGGAAAAACCACTACTAAACCATCAATCCACCCCTATTGTTACTTCCGATCGTCTTCTCCTTATCGATCAGATGAAGGCAGAGGACCAAAGTCCTTCCTTCTCCTTCGTGTGTTGCTGTCGAATCAGGAAGGGAAGAAACAACAACGCCATGCTCCCGAGTTCAACTTAAGGAGAGAAAAGAAAGGAAATGGGAGGAAGTGAGAGGGAAGTAAGAGAGATTGGTCCTCCCGAGTTTCATTAAAGTAAGGTTTGATGGAATGACAAGCACAGGCTAGAGTTCACTTGGGAGTACGAGGACTAACCAAATAGGAAGTGCCCTCATACCTCCACCCGATTGTTCATGATTACTTCCTTGCCTAAACTTGAATTTCAGGATGAAATTCCCTCGAACGGGGGGATGATGTGACAACCCGAAATTTATTCCGTCATTTTTAACCCCTCCTTCCGTTAATAAGCCTCGCTTTATTAAACTGTCCGTTAACCTTTTGGACTGGTTAATTAATTTGGGACTTTTTAAATGACTTAGTAAGGGTTGAAACAAATTAGAAACACCCTTATTAATCCCTTGAAAAGTTTTAGTTTCAACCAAGTCAAAATACGACCATTTAATTGGGTGCGACCAAAAGCCCCGTTTAACGTCAGTATTGGGTAGATTTCCACTGAGCCACAAGCTCAACCCCTATATAGAGGGAGTGGACTCCATTCACACTCTTTCCACTCTCTCTCTCTACAACTTGTTTTCGAGCCAAAAACGCCCATTCCGAGCCCCAAACTAGTAAGTAATCTATCCTAACTTGTTGTGTAGCTTATTTAACATACAAATTCGTGTTTAAGACATCAAATAGGGGCAAATCCATGTCTTTACGGCCCAAGAACATTCTTGGACCGTCAACACCCTTAAGTGGGGTTTTTAAGCCCCAAAACCCCTCTAAACTACCCCTAGGGCTTAGATATGACTTGTGGACTTACACCTTCAAGCTTAGAACACTAAAACCTTGCATTTTGGAGAGTAAACATGAGTTTACGGCCCAAGAACAGTCTTGTACCATAAACCCCTCTCAAGGGTCGTGAACACCTTTTAAGGTGTTAGAAATGCCCTCAAACACCTCCTATGGCCTTGGAAAATGTCTAGAAGCAACCACCACTGAAGTAAAGGCATTAAACATCAAAGAATCATTGGACATAGGAGTTTACGGCCGTAAACCCCCCTAGGATTGGTCCATGGGCCGTAAACTCCCAAAAGGTGGCCAAATGATGCCCTAACACCCTCATTTGACTTGGAATAATGCTTAGAACTTTATACTCTATCATTTAAGACTTAGGTCTATGAAGGAAATGACCAAGTGAGATTTTACGGCCGTAAAATCCTTGTTTAGGGCTGTGAACTTCTTAAATGGTCCATTTGTTGCCTTAAACCCATTCATATGCCTTATATTTGGACTTAGCCTAATTCTATGAGTGAGATAAGACCATTTAGCATCCTAGAACACCCCCACCATGAGTTTACGGCCGTAAACTCATGGGGAGTTGGTCTTAGGGCCGTGAACTCTATAAAGAGTTTACTCTTGAAGAGTAAACTCCCTATCTAGGCCATACATTCCCTTAGATGTTACCCGAGACACCCCTAGCACTTAACCAAAGTGTTTTCCACACTTTAGGATGCGTAGACGTGTTTAATTAGTATTATATTTACTAATTGTATGTAAACATATGTCATCATATGTTTATAGGTCACTATGTGTGTTCAAGTCTTTACTTGACACCGAGCACCCAACCGGCACTTTCGTTCGATCCACTTACAACAGGTGAGTTCATACCCCTAAACTAACCTTTTAAATGTCTTTACATGCTTTTATGGGGGGATACAAGTTAAAACATGCTAGTTATAATATCAATCATATGTGATTAATAACCCGCATGCACAAGGATTTATTACACTTTCAGTTGTTTTACTAAGTATGATACTATAAATGGTTTTACAAAACGTCTTTACTTGTTTAAGTCTTTTCTCAAATTGTCTCTTGCACTGTATGTTTTAATTCAAAACCAGTTACAATAGTATTTTAAACAAAGGCTTTCTTTACTTATATTGTCTTATCAAAGTTATATTCAAAACTTGTTTATGAAAGGTTTTCAAGGATTTCAAAAGGTCTTCAAGCTTATTTCATAAAAGGTTAACTAGTCACAATTTTCTTAAGTTTAATGGTTTTCCAAAGTTTTCGTCAAAGTTTTCTTCTATGCTTCTCTACTTTTGCTTCGTTAAATGCTTCTACTTCGTTATGCTTCTACTTCGTTAGATGCTTCTACTTCTTTAAATGCTACTACTTCGTTAAGTGCTTTTACTTCGTTAATGTGACTACTTCGTTAAATGCTTCTACATCATTAAATGCATATCTGTATTTGTATAGTTATATAAATAATGTTTAAAAGACTTAAGAAGGCTAGTTCACCCTATTTCCTTTTCCTCGTTGGGATGTGGTCTGGTGGGTATCGGATATCCGTCCGAAGGTCGTTTAAACATTAGTTATATATCATGTATACATATATGGACATAAAAGCTCTCTATCTCTCTCTCTCTCTCAACTATTACATCGCCTTGGGTAGTAAAGGCCTCTCTCTATTATTCATGTTCCTGGAACCCTAGTAACTATTATAGGAATAGTTAGGAGACTCTATCTCTCACTCTATCTTTCTCTCTCTCTCTCTCTCTCTCTCTCTCTCTCTTACTTTAGAATGTGACACACTATTTCCCTCTATGGCGCTTCATTGCACCAACGTCGTGTAACCAGAGTCTCCGGGAAGGAGAGCAAACATCATGTGTATAGATCTATACGGGACCGACAGTCCCACACTCTGACTACTAGCTACAGTCTGCGCCGGTAACGCCCATGGGTGACATAAAGCCACTACTACTACTGTCATTACCTCTACGTGTGACTTGGAGGGTCATCGGATACTCTATCGTCGATCAGCATGGTTACATACGAGTTCACATTCACCCTTTGTTTTAGACCTTGCTAGTTGTATCTTTCATTTGATACTGTCTGGGGTCTGTGTTTCTTTGTTTTAGACCTTGCTAGCTGTATCTTTCATTTGATAGTATCTGGGGTCTGTGTTTCCTTGTTTTAGACCTTCCTAGCTGTATCGTACATTTGATACCGTCTGGGGCTGTGTTTCCTTTAATTAGACTGAGCCAGGCGTATCATTCATTCGATACTCTCCTGGAGTCTATGATTTCTTTTGCCTTAGTCAACAGTACTTTCGGCTGAGGCATGTGTTATTTTCCTTAATGTTTTTACTAGTAATATACTCCTACTTTCTTTAAAGTCAAATACCGTATTTTGGGTAATGATAGTATTTCAGGGAAAATTTCTCTTTAAAACACAACACTGTCGAGTCTTGGTAGAAGACTGCTTTTAATTAGAAAAGATAGGATTTTCTGGAGAGGACGCTAATACATCGTAGATTCTAAACTACTACTTTTTATAAAGTTATTTTGAATAAAATGCTTACTTACACAAATGACACTAAATACTTATGAACTCACCAGCATTTATAAAAATGCTGATACTCGCTTTCAAAACAACTTGTATTCTTAGGTCAGCAATAGACAAGGACACCCAGGAGCTTTTGGTGAAGACAGTTTAGTACCGAGCTGCAACTGTATTAGTTCTGTATTACTTTGATCACTACAAGAAAAAGACCCTTTTACGACGCGCAAAACACGACGCTCTTTGATTTATGTTACGCATTAGAGAGCGACATTAAAAAAGTGTCATCTCTTCAAAAATTTTAAGGATTTAGGTCGCGCATTACTGAGTGCCCTTAAATTAATGTCTCATGTAAAAATATTAAAAACACGGAAGGCACTTGTGCGTCATCTGTGAATGTCGTTTTATATTTTTTTTAAGAAACGCGCGTCTCAGAGGGAAAATGAAATCCCCAAATTTTTTAAACCCCCACCATCTTCTCCCTCGTCTCCACCGCTCATCCACATCCACTACCTCCAATCCTCATTTCCTCTTCTAGCCTCAAACTACGGCGATGCACCTTCCTTCTTGAAAAATGCTTCATTTACCACCATCGTCCGATTATGTGAACCCAAGGAATTAACGGAGACGAAAAAGATTATGGATCAATTGCTTCACATTATGTTTAAGGTTAAGGGTTTGAGATTTCTTCCAAATCGACCCTCACACTAAATGGTTCAATCTCCTCTCTTTTTACCTTGTTCCCTCTACTGATTCCTCCACCTTCTACCATCGATGTTGATCTTTGAATTAGCAACAAGAAGCCCTAGGGCCTCCGCCTTCACCCACCTCCAGCGCCTCCAACAAGAAGCCCTAGCTCCCCTGCCTTCACCCACGTTCTCATAGTCGATTGTAAATCGGTTTTGATGTTCTTCCAAGATTCATGGCTTACACATGTCTCAATTCTCTTTCTGTTGGTGGATCTGCTCTTTTTTGCTCTCGATCGAGGGTTTTTTGGCTTCAGGTCTCGGATTTCTTTTAGGCCTTCTTCAACTGTACTCATGCATAAATTCTTTGGTAAGGGTTTTTAATCGCTCTTTAATTTCGATTTTATGTTGTTTCCGTTAGTTAGTTTGCTTATTTTCTGTTTAATTTTCATTATTTAGTTGTTTTATTAGGGTTTTTTGGGCTTCAGGTCTCGGATTTCTTCTGTCACCATGTCGACTTCTTTTGAACATACTTATTTTTCTTCTACATCAGGTCATCGACAACATCTTCTTTTACTATCCAGCTCTCGGTTGTCACCTAAAAGATCGATATTGGCTGGTGGATGTGTTTCCCTACCTAACCGAAGGTATCTGACCTCTGGTCACCGGACATCTTGACATGACAAGAGATCCAAGATGTAAGTGCTTTTATACTAATCATATTGAGTTTCTTTTATTAATTTCTATTATATGGTTAAATCATTTCATCTTATGTCAGCGATTTTGTAGTCTATACTGGTGACAAAGTTGCAAATTTTGTGGCTTTTGGAATTCATTTCCTTGATAATTAGTTAGATTTTTTCTTAATTAAATTGAACATCTACATTTTATTTATTGTTTTTACTTAAATCATCAGTACATTGAATGTACCTTTAACAACAGTTTCAATCAGTTTCACCTGCAAAAAAAATGGTGTAATCAATGATAAGTCTTCTGATTCTAATTAGTCAGGTTGCAAATGGATCAATCAAATGAGAGACAGTGAGAGAACTTTCCTCAGGATTTGGTACAAAACCAGATGGAACTGGACTTGTAGTATGGAACACACCATTACATCAAACAATGGCTGCAGTAAGAGACTTGTCGTAAAAAAGGCCTGCTTTGAAAGTTTCATATTCTTAAATGCTTTCTCAAGGCTGTTCAAATCTTTAAAACTAATATCTTTCGTTAGTAATTATTTGATTACTTTGTCTATCAATGAAATATTTGTATAAAAAAACCATATGCTTTTAACGTTTTATATGGTGAAAGACATCAATAAAATTAAATTGCACTCAATTACACTTATTTGAATTACACCTATACTTTGTTATTGCTCAAATCTATGCAAGACTACATATTAGTGACTAGCATATTTGTCCCATATTGATTATGATATTTGGTTGAAATACTTTTACCATAAATTGCGGTTTATTAATTAGATAAACTAATTTTGGTTCTTAGTAAATTTATTACTTCTAAATAAATGGGTTTGAGGATGATTCTTAATATAAATATTATGCTTCTAACTTCACTTGCTGGTGATCTGATCTTGTAGGCTTACGGCACAATCTCTAGCATCAAAACATGATCATTTTTGCCACCCTAAGGTAAATGCTTTTTGAAAATTTATGGACTTCATTAGCATCATTTTTTTAAACAGACTATGGAATTAATTTACAAGTGAGCTTTTTTTAATCTATACTATGTTATATCAGAAATGGTACTCCAAACACTCATTGGAAGAACTAAAGAAATTTCCTTTTCACAGGTCTGCTGACAAGTTAAGAGAAACTAATATTCGTATAGTTTTCAGAAACTAGACATGGAAAAAAGCAAAAGGGCATTTTTGGAAAACCAAGTTTGGGTTCTCTTTGGAAAATATTTGTGCCAAAAGCTACTAAAGTCAAAATGACTAAGGTATTGGATTATATATGATGAGGGTGTTTTCGTCTTATATTCAAAATTAGGTTAGTTTATTATTTTTTGATATCAAATTAAACACTCTTTATTTTACTTTTCAAGCTATTGATAGGGGAGAAAATCTTCCAATTTCAAACGACGATACACACATTTTCCTATTTGGGTAATCAACTTCCGCATATGTATAATGTATTTTACTAAAAAATTATATTTTTTTCCAGTAACTAAAATTTAAGAAAACAGGAACTATTAAGTCATGTATGGGTAATGACTTATGTATACATAAGGTTTGTTTCTTCTATAGAATAAACTGTTTGAATAACAGTAAATTTTTAATTTCTAATATTCATTAATTGTGAGGGGAAAAAATGAAAACAGGTAAAGGGTTATTGTATTAACCTATTAAATCATATTAGTTTCGCTGAAACCATAAAATAAATTTGTCCAGATTAATCGACAAGGAAATAGCCATGTTTAAATTTTAGTTGTTTATATGAGTATTTTGTTTCCTTCTATTTCAGGTCGTGCTAAAAAAGGACACAATATCAGCATTTTCCCTGCATCAATACCACATCTGGTAAGGTTTTTCAAAAATTTCCCTCTATTTTACTTTCTAAATGTTATGTTGTAGTAGAAAAATAGTTTGATGGATCAATGGCCTCCATTTACACAATCAGAGGGTCTAAGTGAATGTGTATTAGATGCTTATGTTCATTTATGGGTGTTTCGGACAAATATACCCCTGCTTCTTGGTTGTTGGTGTAATTGTATTTATTGCAATTTCAGTTGATGTTACCCTTGGGATTTTATTTTGGATCAACCTATTGTCGTATTTTATTATAGAAATTTTTTGAAATAAAACAAAAAATAATAAGTCGTTCACCCAACCACCCGATGTCATGATGTACACCTTATAATTAAAGAAAAGTCCGTCAAACGGTATTGTCTTAGGTCCACTGTGAAGTGAACATAAAGCGGTCATAATTGGTTGAACATTATTGTCTTAGCTGGGGGAGGTGCACGATTACACCGAGATTAGCAAAAAAATTTAGAAAAGGATTTACATTATCTTCTACCTTCCTCTATATTTAATGCAATTTGTGTTATTGTGTCCCAATACGGTGATTTGTAACCCAAAGTTACTTTTTGAGAAGGTATTTTATTATGCTCTCTCTTCATACACTTTAGAAAACAGTATATACTTATTTGTCGTTTTTCCCTAAAATACCCTTGTCTTGTAGGCATGTGGGAAAGGTTAGAATTCATGTCCTATTTTAATATTTATAATAAAATGATTTGAATTAAAGCTGATAAAAGATTTGATTCGCATGCATGTATGTGTGTTTACGAAACAAAGCGATGATTGCTTTCCTTTTCTGGATTTTTTTGTAGGTATCTGTAATTGTTGGAAATGGAGGAATAACAGAGAATAACAACATACTTTACTGTGGCTACCAATTAAGACGGTGTATTGTAGTTTCTCATAAAATCGATACTTTCCAACCCCCGCAACGCTGGGGATCCCTTCTAGTTGTATATAAATGAGTTCATTTTTTTATAACATTTACTCACTATTGGAATAATTATTTGTATTTGACATATTAGTGAAATGAATTATCTTTGTTATTTATGGTATTTTATTTATTATTATGAGATTTCTAATGTATTATTTAATATGAAAATTTAGTAAATCTATAAATAATATTTTTTTAAACATTTAAAATTATGATACGCAAAAATGTGTGTCTTGACAGGGGCTTCCTTGATACGCATTGTGTGTCATAAACACGCGCGTCGTAAGGTTACGACACGCATATGCGTGTCGTCTTCCTTTATGACAGGGCCTTCCTTGATACGCATTGTGTGTCATAACCGCGCGTCGTAAATGCGCGTCGTCTCTCTTTATGACAGGGCCTTCCTTGACACGCATTTGCGCGTCGTCTGAGCGTTTTACGACGCGCAATGAGCATCGTAAAAGGCCTTTTTTCTAGTAGTGGATGTTTCTATACAATGTAACTTATGTAAAACTATTACTATTAATGCAATGGTTTTTGTACTTTGATTACTATACTACATATACTATGATACTTGACATGATGTTATCCACCCCAGAACGTTCCGCCGTTCCGATTTTGGGGTGTGACAGTTGGTATCAGAGCATTGTTTATATATCAATTCATAAAAGATATACAGCCTATAAATACATAGGGATAAAACACTCTGAGCAAGAATTATACTTTAAAATATAACCATATTTTACCAAAGTATAAGAACATCCAGAATCTAAACACTCGAACAAAGTATCACAAGGAGAACAAGAATAAAAGTCTTCGGATGTTGAGCATTACCGTCAAACCTGGGCAGTTATGTAATCGTGAGCTGGAATAAATGTAACCTGATCAACTACATTTATTCGAGATGCGATGAACGTGTGCTTGGGAGTGATAGTGGTGTTGCAACAGGTCTGAAACTTACCAACTAGGAATGCTAGAGCCAAACATAAAGTTTAAAATACTATGGGAGTATTTTGGAATACTAAAAGACTCACATTAATCCCAGAATCATATTCAGAAGATATGACACAAACAAGAAATTAAAATACCATCGGGGTATTTTAGGATCCATAAATAACCTTGTGTGAAGAACTAAAAAGATCCTTATTGATATACCTACAATTACAGAGGGTATACTCCCAAGGTTATATATAATAAGGATCCCATAGGCTAAGAATGTGTGCTTTTCGCTCTACTTCCTTTTCCTCGTTGGGATGTGGATATAGAGTAGTATCGCATATTCGAAGGCCTATTGGATCTAAGCTATATATGATTTGTATACCCTATGTAATCATAGCATGACTCGCTATGGATCACCCAGTGAAATGTTAATAATCTCTTAGGATTCTTTAGACATTTCCATTCTCGCACGAACCCTGTAGAAAACCCTATCCACTTCAGTACTCGGCGGAAGAGTTGATTTAGACCCCGAAGAGGTTCATTGAGAAGATTTCCAGTTCGGAAATAAATGAACTAGGTCGAGACTATTGAAACCACAAAGTGCCTATATCTTTTTAGGGACATCGGTGAGAAATTCGCCTAAACTTCCGAGATTTCCAATCATCCATCATGAAGTGATGACACCTAGAGTCAGTATCGGAAGTAAGATGGAGTAGAAATTCAATATGTCTATACGAGAAGAAAACCCTAGGTAATTACCCGAAGGAAAACCAACGTCGGTCCCAGTCAAAGATACGAGGTAGACAGAGGGAGCCAGTACATGGAACTCGAGAGGTGTCTTTTTCTCGTGTTTGACACGCTAATACACCTATAAAATAATACAATTTAGTGAGTTAGTGATTACACTACTCAGACTATGTGTTAGGTAAATCGCCTTTTCCCGTTGCATGTAATACGATTAGAGCGAATCCCCACACCTCTATTGAGGGTGTTTAGCCATAAGTCTTCATGAGCCTTTCATCCCGCGGTTTTCGTTCCGAACTGTTCTCAGATCTTTCCAAGCCAGAGAGTGAACCTTTCCAAGTATAAAGGTAACTTAGTAGGAACGACTCCCATCTTATGGCTTTTTCCGATACTCATACTCCTACCTTAAATACCCGGACTACATCATAGGGATGTAGGTCGACACTCATACAACCAATATCCGAGGCACGGGAAAAATTTATGCCTAATATAGCAAGGATAGATACGTCCAGGGTTAACCGTCATCCCTCACCAGCTTGTGTTCTTTCTGTGTAAGAAAACCATGCCTCCAAAGAAGTGTAACCGATCCCCTGGCGAGAAACCGACTCTCCTACTCGATGAGGCTACGTTCCAAGCTGCAGTCTCGGCAGCCGTAGGAGCTGTCATGGCTCAACTGAATGCTAACAACGACAATGTTATCAAGAGCCCTATCAGAAATTCCGATCCTAGTAATGGACAGCAGCAACCAACACCTGCATACCCAGTCACCCAAGAACCTCAACCAACTCCACCGAAGAGAAAGTTTAAGAACGAGGAATGAAGTACCTCGGCTCAAGGACCTTTCGTAAGGCAACGAGCTGAGACAGTCAATACCCCTACCAACCCTTCCATCCCAACACCTACAAGACCATACCTAGGAAACCTCCCCCACTGCAGCAAGTGCAGCTACCATCATCATGGTATCTGTCGAGAACTCTTCTGTGCTAGGTGCAACAGGAAGGGGCACACCTCTCGTACTTGCAGAGCCCCAGTTAAGTTCATTACATCAACCACCAATGTGACGACCAATCCATTTTTCCGTCTATGTGGTGAGATTGGACACTTCAAGAAGGATTGCCCAACTGAAAGAAAAGACAAGGACACAGGAGGAGTCTGACTCTAATGCTTAGGGAGAGGCATCAAGGAATCCGATAGATTTTTGGCACGTCTCTCAATCTCAGATAACTAACCGAAGACATTAAAAGGCTAATTCTAAATGTAAATACTCTCCCGTTAAGGCGAAAGTCGCAGCACTGTTATAAAATTTAAAATTTCATCAGGTAAAACTATAATGGCTAGATATATACGTTACGACCATGTATAATTGAGATGGATAGACCTAGAGTGAGTGAATGTCGCCTCATTTCCTGTTCCTCGTTTGGTTGTGGATTTAGGGCGGAGTCGCTCAGTCAACAGTCCTCCCCACCTTAATTATACATGACTAGTATATGTTAGGCGATTATAGAAAGGCCTCGTGAGAATCCATTCATGAAAGGTACTCTACTCAGAAACACTCAGGACCCTCTATAGTTCTGCGTCAACTCTATCGTTCCAAGTATCCGCGACAGTGATACACGGGACGAAACCCGAGACGCCTAGAACTTGTGTGCCCGTTCAGCACATGACCCTATCGACTCTCATTCTATATCATGTCGAAGTATGCCAACTTCGACGCCTCTATCAATCATGGTTTGACTTCGTGCAACCATGTGTAACTCCCTAGTGCTGTGTAAAAAGAACTTTCACCGTAGCCATTTCGGCAAATAAAGGTTCTTCCGAACCTAAACATAATGAAAATAATAAAGACTAATGCGATCCGTCAGTCGTCACTCTTATTTCAAACCTTCCGAAGTACCAAGGAGAAGGGTACCGTGTGCTTTTAACCAACCCTTCTTAGACAGAAAGAAAACGAAGCGAAAGACACTGCAGGCATTCCAGAAGATGATAAACACCCAAAGCATACTCCGTAGATCCCCCAGAAAGACCCTTCGCACCTCGCAATCAGGTTCGTGAATCAAGAGGATAGAACTCAGGGGACTGACGACTATAACTGAGTATATGCATAAGGGTGGTATATAATTGAGATCAAAAAGATTTAAGATGTGTGCTTCCTCCCTACTCCCTGTTCCTCGTTAGGTTGTGGGTCTGGGGTGGAGTCGCACAACTGAACATCATGCCGACCTCAATTATATACGAATTGCATACACCATGTATTAGTGGTTAAGCCAAGTATGAACTCTACCACGAACCTCACAGTAAAACCCTTCATCCAATTCCATAGAATAGGAGCTAGAGTCAAGAGAACCACGGCAGGTTGAGCTGCTATAATGACCACAAATTCGAAATTCGTTGTTGTCCCGATTAAGCCAACATAGTAGCTAACTTTTGACAACCCAAAATTATTTACGTCATTATAACCCGTTTCCGTTAATGGAAAATTCTATTTTATAAAACGTTTCGTTAAATTAGGGTCGACAAATAAATAAATGTTTTATTTATTTGTGTTTTATGTCAATATCGTCGTAATAAAATAAATAAAAACAAGTTAATTACATTTTCATTTAATTGGAAAAAGTTATTTTATATACGACTATTTAACCGGGTAAAAAGCTTAAACCTCGTTAAACATAAGTATCAGGTAGTCGTATACCGGGTACAACACCCAAACCTTATATAAAGGAGAGTGAACACTCCATAGAAACCTTTTACCACACTAGACCCATTTTCTCTCTCTACTCTCTCTCTCTCTCTCTCTCTCTTCAAGTTTGTTTTCGCCTCAAAACCACGAGTTTCCGCCTCCAAAACGTAAGTTCTACTACCCTAACTTCTTCTAGACATCATTGATTGGGGTTTTAACCCAAAAATCGATCATAAAGGCTGTAAAGGAGGAGTTTACGGCCTAAGAACCTCCTTAGGCCGTAAACCCCTAAAAGGTTGTCAAAAGTCCTAAATTTCTTCCCTTTAAGCTTGGAAACTAGTTTTGGACCTAACCTAGAAGTGTTTGAACCATAAATCATCCATTTTTAGGGCTTGGAAGTGGTTTTACAGTCCAAGCATATGCTTAGACCGTAAACACCCTCTAAGCATGAAAACCAGGCCCAAAACACTTCCAAACCACATTTAGGCTTGAGATATGGCTTAGGGACTTGCTATTTCGGACTTAGAACACCTGAACATCAATATAGGAGGGGTAAACTAGAGTTTACGACCCAAGCATATGCTTAGGCCGTAAACTCACCTAAATCATGCCAAATAAGAGTTTAAGTCCCATAAAGAGCCTTATACCCTCACTAGAACATGTTAGGATTGAGCCAAAAGCCTTGGAATCAAATATTGTAGGTGTACAAGAGTTTACTACCTTAAACCATGGGGTTTACGGCCATAAATTCCCAAGGAGTGGTCTTTGGACCGTAAACTCCAAGGGAGTACACTCTTGGAACCTTAAACACCCCTATAGCCTTGTATATTACCTTAGAACCACTTCTAGAACCGCATGAGACTTGAAAACACTCAAAAACACTCCTCCCATGAGTTTACGGCCGTAAACTCATGGGGGATGTGGTCTCCCAACCGTTAACTCACTTAAGGTGAGTTTTAGGAGAGTAAACTCCATGGTGAGGTCTTATACTCTCTCCTTGCAACCCATTAGCCTTCTAGCACTCAACCATAAGACCTTCAATCACATTAGGATGTCTATATGTGTATAATTAGAGTCTTAATCACTAATTACTTGTAAACATATGTCTTAATATGTTACTAGGGTCATCAAGGGTGTACAAGTCTCTACTTGACACCAAACGCTCACCCGACACTTCCACCCGATCTACTCATTGCAGGTGAGTTCATACCCCTTAATGAACCTTTTTAAATGTTTTTACATGTTTGGGGGGGGGGGGGGATACAAGTAAAAATTCTACAAGTTTTATTATTAAATCATATGTGATTCACAAATTATCATCAAAAAGGGATTTTCTACACTTTTAGCTGCTTTCCAATAAAACTGTTTTAGTTGATTATCTGTAACATCCCAAAAATACGAGCCAAAAATTTCATTTTTTTAAAACATGCACTTAGCAAAACATTAGGACTAAAACGTTCAACGATCATATCATTTCATAAAAGATGTTGCATGTCTGGAAAACATTTTTATAAAACATAAAAGTGTCAGAGTACAAATCCCCAGGTGATATCATAATGCGGAATATAAAGCATGTATGTGATGTACCGCTACCATGCCAACTCCTTCCCCTTCGAAGAAGAGGTACCTGAAACCAAAACTGAAAACTGTAAGCACGAAGCTTAGTGAGTTCCCCCATAATACCTCATACCATACAAACATACAATGAACAGCTAGGAGATACGGGCCTCGCCCACACTCATGAAGATATGGGCCTCGCCCACACTCCGCTAGTTGGGAGATACGGGCCTCGCCCACACTCCACTATCTGGGAGATACAGGCCTCGCCCACACTCCACTCTCGGAGAGATACGGGCCTCGCCCATACTCAGTCGCTAACCCATAATATACAAGTATCACACAGACAACGAGTATAGACATCTCTATCATACTGGCATATATCATAATCAACTCAACCAAGAGATACGGGCTCGGCCCACACTCTAATACTAACATCTCGTCTATACGGGCCGGCCTTGGTGCCTTAGACCCGTTACTACTGGGAGGAAACTCACCTCAAAGTAACTGTTGATCTGTGTGGGAACTGACTGTCTGCTGCTACTGCCACTCCGGAAATCCTCAGGCTATAATTCCCACAAAACCCTTAGTCAAATACTGCTAACCGACTTCAGGGTAAAATAACCTTTTACCCCTAATCAACTAAGAGTCCAAGTCAAATTCAACTGCCAGTTGACCTGACTCACCGAGTTGGCTTGCCAACTCGCCGAGTCCCTTTCCTTTAGCCTGACCATAAATCCGTCTCTACTCATCGAGTTAGGCGTTGATTCAACGAGTTTTCCTTCTATACTCAAGGCCACTAGTCCTTCATCCTACTCTCCGAGTTGTATGAACAACTCGCCGAGTTCATCTTCATCCGAAGAACACTCTATGTTGAGACTCGCCGAGTTGTTCTTGAGGCAAGAAGATTGCCTTGAACTCGCCGAGTTACTTCACGAGTGAGTCTAGCTTCCGACCCACTGAGTCCTATCCCACGACTCACCACTCCACCCCACAAACACGAAAAGGGGGAAAACTCAGGGACTCGTGACTCGACTCGCCAAGTCAGATGAATGACTCGCCGAGTCGACCACATGCAAATACTATACATGCGATTCTGCTTGAATCCAGCTCATGCTATTCATAGATCTGGGTTTCTAGCGCATGAATAACACATAAAGTTTCCAACTTTACGTGTAAATAATCACCAATGAAGGTTTTGGGGTTCAAAATGCACCAAAAGAGTAGATCTAGGGCTTTCATGCAATATGGCTCCATAAAGGCAGTAGATCTAAGCTCCTGGAGCTCAATCCTACCCAGATCTAGAGGCTAACAACTTAAGACAAACCATAAGGCACAATCAAGCTTGGAGAAAAACTCAAGAAGGACTTTCATGGAGCTAAAAGGGACTATAAGCATGAAAACAGAGGGAAATCGAGTTATACCTCAAGGAAAACACTGAGATAGCTCAAAGATGCCCGGTCTCCTCCTCTTCTTCTTGATCTACACTGCTTCCCTCTCCAAATCTTCAAGAAGACACACTAAAATGCTTCAAACTCACAATGAACAAGGTTTGAACGAAGTATAAAGCTCTGAGGGTGAAGGGGGCGAGCTTGGTGGCGGATAAGAGGGTTTAAATAGGGTACAAACCCTTGAAATTTAGGGTTTCATCAGACAGTAGGGACTCGCCGAGTCCAGAATATGGACTTGCCGAGTCGCCAACTTAAACGTGTTTTGGATTCCGTCTCTACTCAGCGAGTCGGACCTACAACTCGCCGAGTCCAAGGCTAAAAATGAAAAACCAGGAACCAGGTGCTACATTATCAAATGCATTTTAAGATTAAATTGTTATTAAACTGCTTTTAAAACTGTGTTTAAATTACTTTTCTTTTTAAAATATATCTACACTAATATATTTATATAAGTAAGACTTAAAGGGATTAGGACCGATAGCTCGCCTTATTTCCTGTTCTTGTTTGATGTGGTCCTAGGGTATCGGTTATCTGTCCGACTATCATTGATTTCTTAGTTATATATCATATATATTAGTGTTAGATATGAAAGTCTTCATCCCATACGATACCTTTGTTATTCAAAGGCCGGAAATCATACACTCTAGTTAGCTATAATAGGTATAGCTAAGACTACTACTCGTTACCTCTACTACTGCTATACTCACTATAACGGCTATTACGACAAGTTAATACACGTATAAGAAAAACACTCTAAGAAATTATACAAAAGACTATTGTACTATAATACCGAAGAATACACGAATCCAGATTATAACTCACTAACCCTCTATAAGACACTCTACTGTGCTTACACCATGTGACCAGGGCTTTCCGGTTGGAAGGCAACACTATATGTATAGATCTATATGGGGCAGACACTATTACATCCTGACTGCTAGCTATGATCCAAGGCGACTAGGCTCAAGGGTGGCACTACATCACTACACTACGCATGACCGGGAAGGTCATCGGGTTCTCTATTACTACTTCAGTCTGGTCACCTGAGGGGTTACCCCTTTATCCAACATAATACACTAAGACTTAAGCCTAAGCTAACATCACGAAGTAAGTAAATATCTATTACTAATGGAAGTTTGCACCACTACTACTGTTAACAGGCATAACTTCTCTTCACCTATGTTACTCACAAGGTTTATTACTATACTTTTACAACTGAAGGTTTTCTATGAAAATACTTACACACAACCCAAAGGATTTAACTTAAAAAGTACTTTTCTGGAAAATATAGGATTTTCAAGGGATTTCTACTACTTATAAACATAAATTTCAGTTTTATTCTATAAGTTTGGAAACACTCTTATACAACAAAGACACTAAATTCTTATGAACTCACTAGCTTTATGCTGATACTCATTTTCAAAATAACTTGTATCCTCAGGTCAAAGATAGACAGGTATAGGTGCAGCTTTTGGAGAAGATGGAGCACATACAAGACCCATCTTTTATTTTGTTATACATTTTAGTGTCTATGAAACTTTACAGAACACGTTTGTAATTAAATTTACTATATATATGCAATGGTTGTTGTCGCTTGTTTTTACTATTATGCAATTGTCATGATACTGTACATGACGTCCTCCACCCCAGAACGTATTCCGCCGTTATCGGTTTTGGGGTGTGACACTAACACCCTCGGTTGGTAAAGAAATCTGAGTCGTAAGAGTCAAGGACATTGACTACGACCATCCATTCATGCTTAATTCCCCGAATTAAGCATCTCAGCGAATATCCTGGAACCCTGGAAGCTGCGATAAGTTAAACTCTAAGAAGAGTGGATGAGAAGATTTGAAGTTCCGAGTGGTGGAACCCTATACTCACTAGATTTGACCTAGATCGAGAAAACTCAGAACCACAGGAAGAGTAGTTGCAGAAGATGTTCGCACTACTCAGGCACTTCGTCCACCCCATTACCGTCGAGAAGTGCCCAGGACACTCCGCCCCCCCCCCCCCCTCACGTGGAGGGAGTCACCGTCGCCCTGTAGACGATAGACTGCATTCTCCGAAGTAAACACTAGAATGCCGAGAACCACAGGATAACCTCCGCAGCCAAGAATACTTGATTACAGTGCGAAAGTAGGTTGCGTTAAGCCCTATAACCCAGATCCCGAAGAGATTATAGACTTGACATCAGTCTAGGTGTTAGTCGATGGGTTATACAAGAGCATGCGCTTTCTGCAACTGGAATAAACCGTCACCTTAGAGAATACGGCATGTATTAGAGATTCACTGAACTAATAGGTGTTCCACGAATACTATCTCGCACAGAAATAGTAGAACCACCTCCCGAGATAGTCCAACACTTCAGAAAATCTCAAAGGATTGAGTTAGCCCGGAGCAGAGCCTGCTGTTCATGAAACAGCAAGGCAAGTAAGAGCATGATCCTTTCCCGTTAAGGATCATATTGGGGAAGTGCTAACTAGACGATTATGTAAAGTTTAAAAACTTTCTAAGCAGTCGTCTGGTGAAACCCTATCTCCCCGACCCTAAGGGTTTCCGTTAGAAATATCTCAAGAATCAGAAGTGCAGGTTCATTTTTCACCAAGATTGAGATAGACACTCTGCAGCAAACAGATACCCATAGACATGCAATCCATCCGATGATCCGGAAATCCCTCTGGAAACCAAACAGTAGAAACATGAATCCAAGGACAACCCGAGCTTTCTAAGAACCAACCTGAAGGACTACACTTCCAGTATGAGAGAGAACGTTTGGAACTTCGGAATGGCGATCACGCCAGTGATGATCTCGCCATAGAAGTACACTATGTTCTAAGTACAGAAAAGCTCTACCCTTCCGAGAGCTTAGGACCATCCACGATTCTTCACAAAAATTGGTCCAACCCTCGTCAGACCACTACTACTTTCGGAAACTCCATAAGTTTCACCCCGAATCGATCCACCTCTTGGACTTGAAAAGTGATTGTCGACGCCACTCTTGGTATCCCACTCATCTTGATAGAAACCATCGAGAAACCTAACTTCGTAGACGAACCTGTAGGAAATCGCTAACTGCACGAGACGAAATCCGCATCCCGTAAGTGAAGGTTTGTTGAAATGACAAGCACAGGCCAGAGTTCACTTGGGAGTACGAGGACTAACCGAATAGGAAGTGCCCTCATACCTCCACCCGATTGTTCATGATTACTTCCTTGCCTAAACTTGAATTTCAGGACGAAATTCCCTCTAACGGGGGGAAGATGTGACAACCCGAAATTTATTCCGTCATTTTTAACCCCTCCTTCCGTTAATAAGCCTCGCTTTATTAAACTGTCCGTTAACCTGTTGGACTGGTTAATTAATTTTGGACTTTTTCAATGACTTAGAAAGGGTTGAAACAAATTAGAAACACCCTCATTAATCCCTTGAAAAGTTTTAGTTTCAACCAAGTCAAAATACGACCATTTAATCGGGTACGACCAAAAGCCCCGTTTAACGTCAGTCTCGGGTAGATTTCCACTGAGCCACAAGCTCAACCCCTATATAAGGGGGAGTGGACTCCATTCACACTCTTTCCACTCTCTCTCTCTCTACAACTTGTTTTCGAGCCAAAAACGCCCATTCCGAGCCCCAAACTAGTAAGTAATCTATCCTAACTTGTTGTGTAGCTTAGTTAACATACAAATTCGCGTTTAAGACATCAAATAGGGGAAAATCCATGTGTTTAGAACCCAAGAACATTCTTAGACCGTGAACACCCTTAAGTGGGGTTTTTAAGCCCCAAAATCCCTCTAAACTACCCCTAGGACTTAGATATGACTTGTGGACTTACACCTTCAAGCTTAGAACACTAAAACCTTGCATTTTGGAGAGTAAACATGAGTTTACGGCCCAAGAACAGTCTTGGACCGTAAACCCCTCTCAAGGGTCGTGAACACCTTTTAAGGTGTTAGAAATGCCCTCAAACACCTCCTATGGCCTTGGAAAATGTCTAGAAGCAACCACCACTGAAGTAAAGGCATTAAACATCAAAGAATCATTGGACATAGGAGTTTACGGCCGTAAACCCCCCTAGGATTGGTCCATGGGCCGTAAACTCCCAAAAGGTGGCCAAATGATGCCCTAACACCCCCATTTGACTTGGAATAATGCTTAGAACTTTATACTTTATCATTTAAGGCTTAGGTCTATGAAGGAAATGACCAAGTGAGAGTTTACGGCCGTAAACTCCTTGTTTAGGGCCGTAAACTCCTTAAATGGTCCATTTGTTGCCTTAAACCCATTCATATGCCTTATATTTGGACTTAGCCTAATTCTATGAGTGAGATAAGACCATTTAGCATCCTAGAACACCCCCACCATGAGTTTACGGCCGTAAACTCATGGGGAGTTGGTCTTAGGGCCATGAACTCTATAAAGAGTTTACTCTTGAAGAGTAAACTCCCTATCTAGGCCATACACTCCCTTAGATGTTACCAAGGACACCCCTAACATTTAACCAAAGTGTTTTCCGCACTTTAGGATGCGTAGACGTGTTTAATTAGTATTATATTTACTAATTGTATGTAAACATATGTCATCATATGTTTATAGGTCACTATGTGTGTTCAAGTCTTTACTTGACACCGAGCACCCAACCGGAACTTTCGTTCGATCCACTTACAACAGGTGAGTTCATACCCATGAACTAACCTTTTAAATGTCTTTACATGCTTTTATGGGGGGGATACAAGTTAAAACATGCTAGTTATAATATCAATCATATGTGATTAATAACCCGCATGCACAAGGATTTATTACACTTTCAGTTGTTTTACTAAGTATGATACTATAAATGGTTTTACAAAACGTCTTTACTTGTTTAAGTCTTTTCTCAAATTGTCTCTCGCACTGTATGTTTTACTTCAAAACCAGTTACAACAGTATTTTAAACAAAGGCTTTCTTTACTTATATTGTCTTATCAAAGTATATTCAAAACTTGTTTATGAAAGATTTTCAAGGATTTCCAAAGGTCTTCAAGCTTATTTCACAAAAGGTTAATAAGTCACAATTTTCTTAAGTTTAAAGGTTTTCCAAAGTTTTCTTCTATGCTTCTCTACTTTTGCTTCGTTAAATGCTTCTACTTCGTTAGATGCTTCTACTTCTTTAAATGCTACTACTTCGTTAAGTCCTTTTACTTCGTTAATGCTACTACTTCGTTAAATGCTTCTACGTCCTTAAATGCATGTCTGTATTTGTATAGTTATATAAATAATTTTTAAAAGACTTAGGAAGGCTAGTTCGCCCTATTTCCTTTTCCTCGTTGGGATGTGGTCTGGTGGGTATCGGATATCCGTCTGAAGGTCGTTTAAACATTAGTTATATATCATGTATACATATATGGACATAAAAGCTCTCTATCTCTCTCTTTCTCTCTCTCTCTCTCTCTCTCTCTCTATTATTACATCGCCTTGGGTAGTAAAGGCCTCTCTCTATTATTCATGTTCCTGGAACCCTAGTAACTATTATAGGAATAGTTTGGAGACTCTATCCCTCACTCTATCTCTCTCTATCTCTCTCTCTCTCTCTTACTTTAAAATGTGACACACTATTTCCCTCTACGGCGCTTCATTGCACCAATGTCGTGTAACCAGAGTCTCCGAGAAGGAGAGCGAACATCATGTGTACAGATCTATATGGGACTGACACTCCCACACTCTGACTACTAGCTACAGTCTGCGCCGGTAAGGCCCATGGGTGACATAAAGCCACTACTACTACTGCCACTACCTCTACGCGTGACCTTGAGGGTCATCGGATACTCTATCTTCGATCAGCATGGTTACATACGAGTTCACATTCACCCTTTGTTTTAGACCTTGCTAGCTATATCTTTCATTTGATATTGTCTGGGGTCTGTGTTTCTTTGTTTTAGACCTTGCTAGTTGTCTTTGTGATTGTAGCATAGAAGACCAAGGGGTGGCTCTTAGCACTTGTCTGTAAGACCGAGGAGGTTGGCCCCAGGCTTTGCAAGATAGACCACGTGCGGCCCGTGCCATACCAGCAAGACTATGTTTGGCACATAGCACCTTACTTGATTATGGATATGTTTAATATGTATGGCATGTATCGCCCAGTTGATATATATGGTATGTGGTATTTGGGGAACTCACTAAGCTTCTTGCTTACGATTTACAGTTTTGGTTTCAGGTATCTTCAGCTTCAAGAAAAAGGAGCTCGGGATGATCGCAGCGCACTCACCCATGATATTCCGCATTATTTGATCTTTGGGATTTGACTCTAATATTTGTTTTTAATGAAATGTTTTCAATGTCTAGAACAACGTTATTAAAGGTTTTCTTATATTAAAAATTAAATTTTTTGGCCTTGAATTTCGAGATGTTAAAGAATTGTAACATCCGAACATCCATGTATATTATTTATTTATTTATTTTGAGGACTATTTAGCAACTTGACGATTTGGTGCTACAACTCGACGAGTAAAGTCGCATTGTGCCACGTGGGATTAATTATCTACTCGACAAGTCAGAGATTCGACTTGCCGAGCAGACGCTGGGCAGTGAAACCCTAAATCCCCGGGTTTGGGGCCTATTTACGGGCACTTATAGCCTCATTTGCGGCTCATCAGTTGCCTAACCTTTCTGTGTGAAACCCTAATCGAGTGTAGTAAGCTAAGAGAGTCTCTAAGCTAATCTTGATGGATTTTCGTGCATCTTTGAGGAGGAAGAGGAGTTTGTTTAGCAAGGAACAAGAAGGAGTTGTTGGGGTTCAGTCCATTTCATCCAAAGCTTAAAGAGGAAGGTAAAAAGCTTGAATCTTTCCCCATTATTCGGTTAGATCTTATGAGTTGAGAAATTAGGGTTTTCATCACATTTTGTTTTGAGGCTTAGAGCAATCTAAGTTATCAGAGGTTTACACCTCATATATGGACCTTGTGAAGTCCCTAGAGCCCAAAGGTCCCAACTTTATTCATCCATATGAGGAGTATGGTGTTTAACACCATGTGAGAACATGTATTAGTGGATAGGAGCGAAACCACCATGCATGAGCGTAAAGATTGAAGCTTTAAATGACATTCGAGCTTTAGGATGGTAGATCTAGTGTTTGGAGTGATAGATCTGCCTTAAAACATTTAAATGAGAAATAATATTGTATAGACTTGTCGAGTCCATGAGCTGAATCGACGATTCGGTTAGGGTTTGTCCTGATGGGCTGGACCATGCGATAGCTCAGCGAGTTAGGGTTAACTCGATGAGCTAGGACTTCGTGAGACTGGTGAGGAACGAGTGGACTCGACAAGTCACATGAGTGCACTCGGCGACTCAAGTCAAGCCTGGACTGTTGACTCGAGTTTGACTTCTGTTGACTTTAGGGTTTGGTCAACATAAGTAATGGAGACCATGAAGGGGTAAAATGGTCTTTTACCATTCCAAGAGTTAGAGAGAATAAGAGAACAACCTTTGGTGTATTTGAGTATGAGTAGAGTATTGATTAGAGACAATTATCCAATATGTTAGGCAGAGGCTAGTTCGATATTCCCAAGTACGAGACTTTTACTTGCTAGCTCACAAGGTGAGTCTTCTCACTATACTTACCATGAGTGGCATCTTTGTGTGACTGAGTTGTTTATTGTGCTTAACTGTGTATCTTAATATTCTGCATTATTTCTTTGTGATTTATGTTGAGTATCATTTTTATGATCTTATTGAGTTGGGGCCGGAGAGTCCCACTGAGACACATTGACCGGAGGGTCTTATTGATTTATAGCCTAGAGTGGCTATTGAGTTGTGAGTGGTATTTTGGGGAACTCACTAATCTTTTTGCTTACTTGTTATGTGTTATGTGTTTCAGGTACTTCTCACGATCATGGGAAGGCGCCGGCTTGATTGTACACACATCAGAGATTGAGTTATGATTGAGAGGATGTTGGAGTTTCATATACAGTTTTTGGATATGAGATTTGATGATTTGACATTGTGACATTTTGTGGCTTTATTATTGGAATAAATGTGTTTTAAAATTGAAAATTTTGGTTTGAAAATTTACAATGTTACAACATTTCAATAATGCTAATTTCACAATTCCAAATCCTTTTCGTAAATGTAAGAATACCCAATTCTTGTCATTTGCAATAATCTGTTATATTTTAGACTTATATGCAATGATCCTCTTGTAATGACCATGCACAAAAGTCACAGAGACTTGGCAGCAAACATTACAAAGTATTCCAATGGAGAGAAATTCTATGGAAACGAAGTCTCACATTCAACATACATTCCTTTGAACATCCTTCTTGCATTAAGTTTGCTAATCTTACACATATTTAAAGAATAACTTCCACTTATGGAAACATTTCCATATTCTCATTGGGACTATCACTCCTAAACAAGAGTTACCTCTTCTCAAAGTATGTCAATATGGTCCTTTCCAAAATTTGTAATATACTTCCAACTGCCCATAAGCAACCAATCTCTGGTAAGCCTCAGATTATCCACTTCAATTGCTTAAACATTTTAGTCATATCTCTTGTTCTAGTCCCTTTTCCCTCTTAATGCCCTAGGCATTTGGAAAATTAGAAAAGATTTATATTATAGCATATGTAATCGATCCTATATCCAAAGGATATGGAATACGATTCATAATGGTTTACATAAAGACATGATACTTTACCAGTCTCTCGCTATAACATTTCCATATATAGAATTTCCTTATGTCAGATCTTTTCAACATAACATTCATATATATCCTTTGACTAAAATCGATTAAAATCTCAATCTAAGATTTTAGAATTGAAATGAAGTATTAATTTCTCTCCCTTAATTATAGCAAGACAACTTTTCAAACCCTGCATCTTTGGAAATTGAAACTTTTGTTTTCTATAATTAACATTGCTAACTCATAACACTTAACGTAATAATTGTGCTCCCACTAACATAATAATTATATTCTTATTAGCATAACACTTATGCTCCCACTAGCCTTGAAATGTACTCAGAAATCAGTTGGACTTCTAAAAATCAATACTTATTGACTTTCTTACCAAAGTTAACATTTCAGATATAAGATGCTTCGATAAGACATTATCTAGGCTTCTCAAACTCATACACCTTTCCTTAGATACCTCGCATGTGTGTCTAAACAATTTTAGAACTTACAGCAATAAGTCGAAAATGTTTAGACCCTTGCCATTTCTCACAATTCGAACTGTGAAGAGGGATGCCGTAATCATAATCAAATTTGAGAATGCAAATATCACAATTGCTAGCTATATAAAATCTACTTAGTGAAAGCGTTTCCTCACAATCATTTTCATGAATTGGAGAGAAACCTTATGAAACTTAGATTTTATTGTGTATGTGTTCCTATCCATATGAATTTCTCATAACCATAATCACAAGACAAGGTTAGTGACAAATCCAAACTCAAATGGACTGAACTTGTTCAATCTTAATTTCTTACCACCTGGCAGCACAAGTTCCTACCATTGCTTCCAAGTTGTTATGCAAACAATTGAGCACTCATAGGACTCACATTGCATAGTCAACTTTAACTGGAGTGGGCACAGAAACAAGAATATGTCAACACGATAGGTTACAAACCTCAAGTCGTTTGCTGGTGGTTAAAAATAGGCTTACTCTCGATTAGTTCTTGAAGCTATTCAAGATCCTTAAGACTCCCACTGGCCTCTTCGCATATAAAATTCACTTTGTCAAGGAACATTACTTGACAAAGAAATATTCAAGAGTTAGTGCCGTTTCTTATTAATACAAACACTTCACACAATTGGTCTTTGTTGGTCTTTGTCTTATCCAAAACATCACAACTTACCAATTTCAAATGTACAAGAGTAAGAAACATTTTACTCAAGTTACAATCTTGGAGTATGACTCTAAGACTTGTTTTTGGAATAAAGTATGATTTATCTTCTTGATTTAACCATTTCAACAATTCACGATTCCTCTTCATAGCCATACAATTGCACTAAGATGTCCTTACAGGATCAATTTTGATATGGTTTCATAATCACTAAGATAATCATAAAACACGATACTCAAGTACTCTCCCTTCTTCTCAGATTAGAGAAAATTTTATCTTTCTGCCTAATTTGATTATTCTTATTCGTTCCGCCATACATTGAAACTTTTTCAATGATTCAGAATTACACTTCTTGTAAGCATAACCATATTTACTAAACTTTAGTAAATCATAACGAATAGTTTTATCGCCCTTTGTGGTGGACCTGATCAGCGCACAACCAAGTGTACCCGGTCCCCTAGTCCTTCACTTGTCTCACATATACATGTGAACAAGGAATTAGTCTTAATTTCCCAAAGATGAAGTTTTCATTCATCACACAATACAAGTTGCATGATTCCAAGTTTCTATCCAACTGAAACTTGGGTGATGAGAATCTTCCCTTATTTGGTAAATTATGACACTACCACAAATGAAAGAATCAAATCCATTTTCTAATATTGCTATCAATGGAAACATATAAGCACATTGTTAGGAAACTTAAAATAAGATAAATTTCAAAAATTTTCTTTATTTATAAAAATTGTGGAAAACTTATCCTTACAATGCAAATACATATGAAAACTATGTTGTTATTTATTCCTAAGCAATCTATCATAACTCTTAAGCACCAGCTCAAAATTCTGATCATCGAACCATAGGATTGAAATCCATCTCTTCACAATCAGAATCAGCCTAATCTTCCTGTAAGCTTCCTTTCATTTCTTCGATTCTACAAAACATCAAAATATAATTACATTACATCATGTATTAAGAATCTCCAAATAGGAAGTTAATAGAGTTAGACAGTGGACTTTACCTAAAGTAGAGTTAAACATTTTGACTTTACCATCCTTGCGATCTTTCAAGTAAATATGGCAGCTTCGCAACCAATGCCCCTTCTCTTGGCAATAGAAACACATGGAATATTTGGGAATGGTACATGGGACTATCTCAGACTTAGCCTTTCTCTTTACCATTCGGTCAAATGACTTGACCATGGTCGTTCCCTTTCCATTAGGAAGAGAATGATTTTCTAGACATCTAATGTTCCCATTGTCAATGTCCATGGAAGTTTGGGGAGTAGATCTTCCAATCAAATTTGCTTTACCAGTGCGCCAAATCATTGTTGATTCAGCAGCAACAAGCGAATAAGTAAGATCGATAAGGTTCATGACGTGATCTATCATATAGTAGTCCTTAATGAACTCACTATACGAATCAGGGAGTGACTGAAGAACCAAATCAATAGCCAGCTTCCTTGAGACATCGACTCCTAACATTCCCAGCCTGTCAATTTGTGACTTCATCTGCAAGACATGTGCACACACCGACCTTCCATCTTGGTGTTTGCTAGTCAATAGGGCTTAAGTGATCTTGAACTTTTCAAGTCTTTGAACTTATGGTTCAGGGAGAATTATTGGAGGAGGAGGAGGAAGTGAAGTTTCACTACATCACAAAGAAAGGATTAATCTTTCACCTTGATTGTCTTGTGGAATATCATCTTCATGAGGAAAGCTTTTTCCAAAATATTTGAGAAGACCATAGTTGTCTAACCTACACATCTATAATGGGAAAAATTTAAGTTAGTTGATTTAAGTCCTTAATATAACACCCAACATGAAATATTAAGGCTAGGATCCAACACAATATTCTACAATTCGGAAGAGGGATGCCGTAATCCAATTGTACAATATTAGAAGGTAGGTAAATGCTGACGATTTACCAATTTCCACCATTAAAAACGAAATTGATTATTAAGTTTTAAAAGAATTGAAATTCCTATATTCTTTGAGATTCATTGAACTTTTCAATGGCATGTTTAAATCTCGATTGTGACCTTCAAGTTTGCGACTGGGATGTCGAGGATCACAAACAAGGTGTGAATAACCATGCAAATTAGCTTGGTACTCTCTATATCATTTATCACCTAATCAATGTTACGGTTAACCACACACGCTCCATTGATCTATAACAAACATCGAGCTACCCTTTGCCACCCTTGTAATTCCAATTTAGAGTGTCGGTTAACCACACACACTCCACTAACGACTTGGCAAGGTGCAAAGTGAAATTTCATGGGTTAGCACCAAATTCACATTTTTCCTAAGCAACTAAAACTGGGAATTTATAAGTGTTTAGTTACTTGGTATTTTCATTATACTTTTAATGAGAATTAATGTCTTATCCTACTCGTTCGGATAACGACCCTCCACCAATCAAGGAAGTGGTGGGTGAGAGTAGATACCCATTAAACCACCATTTTATAGGCAGTAACCTTATACCCCCTTATAGACCAACTTCGTGAATGAGACCTACTAATGGCAAGACTGACTCTTTAACTTATACATATATAATTATAAACTTTTAATTTTATATAGTATAAGTGTGTATTTTAAACTTTTAAAATACTAGATAGTTTAATCTATTAATAAATTATACTCTTAATTTAATTAAACTTAAACCATGTCATTATGGAATTATTAATTCTCTTTTAATTAAACACTTTAATTAATTTAATAAAGTCCATAAGGCGCAATTTGAACTACTCAAATACTTCAAGGTTCTTAATATAAAAATTCAAAATTAAAAACTATTTAATTAACTTTTTTAATTATGAACCCAAGAGTTACATCTTTTTAATTACAAGATTTCTTAATTTGAGACTTTTCAAATACCAAAACTTGAGGGCAAGTTTTGTAACTCTTGAAAAACCTTTGATTTCCATAACTTATGAGTTTAATGTGGTTTTTATGGAAAAACTTTTCATGTTCCATAACTTGAGGACAAGTTATGGAGAACTTTAAAGAACATTTAGGTCAATATTTTAACCAATAAAATTATCATGTAATTTATCTACGATCTAGTTAAACTGATATGTCAAGACAATTCATATCAACAATTTACAAGAAATTAGCCTCTCATATAAACTAATACAAATCTTGAAATTTTGAAAATTATTTTTTAATTGGACAAGGATAATGACTACCATATCAACAAAATCAAATTTTATGAACTAAAATATTTTGTGGTAATTATCCTAATCCAAAACACGCCAAAAATCCCGAAAACTGATGTCTGATCATCCAACTCGTCGAGCCCAACTATGGACTCGTCGAGTTCAAGACAAGATGCAACCTACTCGTCGAGTCCAAAAATGGACTCGTCAAGTACATGCTGACAGAACAATTTTTCAGCTTTGAAAAATAAGCAATGCATCAAATATAACATAAAACAATCCTAGGTTCTTATACAAATCTTGGGTTTTTGTATACTATAACATCCTATGGTGTACATACAACCCTATATGCTTTGGATCTATGTTTTCTCTAATTATACATGCAATATTGTTTCCAAAGCATTAAGCCAACAAGTAGCATACACTTGACAAAAACAACATAGAATTAAGTTATGGAATTACCTCTTTGTTGTAGCTTGTAGTTTTGGTCTTTAAGAACTTAGCACCTCAAATGTGAGGCCTCAAATGGTTCACAAACCCCATGAACACATGGAGGACTTTTGAGAGAGAATATGGAGCACTAAAATTCGGCTATGCTTCTCCAAGAATACATCTCTAATCAATTTTAGGCCAAAGGGTTGTCATATATATAGTGTAGGAATCCAAGAGTCATGGGTAAACCCTAATCCATACACTTGGGTTATGATCTATATTTCATGTGGGCTAACTCTTCATGGATACTTACATAAACTTAGCCCATCATGGATCAATAGCCCAAACAATATATATATATATATATATATATATATATATATATATATATATATATATATACACACACACACACATATATATATATATATATATATATACATATATATATATATATATCATTGATTTACATGATCAGTCCCCGTCAATTTAATTAGTCTCTTTTGATCATTAAATTAATTCCAAATTAATTCTTGATCAATACTAATTAAATAACATGATTTCATATTAGTATATTAGAACTTATAAAATATTAATAAATCATAAATAACCTCTTCTCAAAAGTCCATCCTATCAAATTGCTCTGGTGAAGGCAACCCAAATGGACCATGCTACTCTCGGGTCAAGTGCATACCAATTATAATTATGGGCCTAGACACCTAATCCAACACTTCAGAAGTCCTACGAGGACTTCTGGCCTTTCGAGATCCACCAAGACTTGATGGAAATGTACTATCATAGAGCTCGACAAGAAAGGTATGAAATCATTGCCTCCATGATAACAACAAAAATAAAGGATGGAGAGTCCATCATGACCCACTTGCAAAAGATGCAAAGATATGTGGACCGCTTGCTAAAGTTGAATGTCAATTTCAACGAAGAGTTGGCTATCGACATTATCCTACACTCTTTACCTTCTTGTTATGATCAGTTCTGAATGGCTTATCACATAAACAAGGAGGAATTCACTCTAAGAAAACTTCAAGGCCTTATGAGAATTGCTGAAAGTAGTTTAAAAGGAAAGTCTGTTGTACCAACTCCTACTGTTGTTGACCCAGTCCTGGAAATTAGACATGGTAAAGGGAAGAAAAGGAAAGATCCTTCAAAGAATCCCAAGGGAAAGTGTCATGATGGATCTTCCTCTAGTGGGTCCAAAGGTGGTTCTGCTACTCCCTCATCCAATCCAAAGGAAGCAGAGTGCTTCCCTTATCATGAAAAAGGGCATTGGAAACGAAGCTGCCTTAAATACTTGCAGGACATTAAGGATGGGAAGATAAATCCCAGCTTTACAGGTATTTACACTATTCAATCTAACAACTCATCACATGCTAGTTCTTATTTGTAGGGTCTAAAAAGAGGTAGGGATGTGGAGCACGGGAAGATGAACTTGATCATGGGGAATATGAAAGTGTCGCCTGTCATGAAGATTGGAGTTTATTCTTTATTGCTTAGTAATCGGTTAGGTCTAGATTTGAAAAATTGTTGCTACTCGTCAGATATGGTGAGAAATATTATTTCTTTTCATGGTTTGTATAAACAAGGTTTTAGATTTTCATTTAACAATGAAAGTGGTTCTATTAATGCTTTTTATAATGGTAAATTTTATTTTGAAGCATTGCCTTGTAATGGTATATATGAAACTTTGATGGTTGTAGACAACTTAGGAAATAATCTATTACATATTGATTCGTCCAATTGTTTGGACAAGGCATGCTTGTGGCATTTCCGTCTTAGACATGTCAAAAAGAAGCGCATAGCCCAACTCCAAAAGGATGGAGTGTTGGAGTCATTTTACTTAAGGTCGGATGACACGTGTGAATCATGTTTGCTTTGAAAGATGACCAAGTCACCTTTCACTGGTACTTGTGAAAGAGATGAGGGTTTGTTGGATCTCATACACACCGATGTGTTTGGACCCTTTAGATATGCAACAAGGGATGCTAACCACTTCTATGTGACCTTCACCGACGATTATAGAAGATATGGCTATATCTACTTAATCAAGCACAAGCCGAAAACCTTTGAAAAGTTCAAAGAGTTTAAGCAAGAAGTGGAGAATTAGTTAGGAAGGAAGATAAAGATGCTCCGATCTGATCGAGGTGGTGAGTATCTTAGTATTGAGTTCCACGACTATCTTAAAGAATGTGAAATTGTTTCACAACTGACGCCACCTAGGACACCGCAGCTTAATGGTGTAGCTGAGAGGCGCAATCAAACCATGTTGGACATTGTTCGTTCCATGATGAGTTGAGCTTTGTTACCTATCTCATTTTGGGGGTATGCCTTAGAGACTGCCTCTCATATCCTTAATCTATTCCCAACTCAGAAGGTTGCCAAAACACCTCACGAAATGTGGATATGGAAGGTTCCCTCGTTATAACATATCAAGGCTTGGGGTTGCGAGGCTTTCGTAAGAAGATAGACTCACGACAAGCTCGAACCTCATAGTGAGCATTATATTTTCATCGGCTACCCACAGAAATCCTTTGGATATTTTCTCTATAGACCTAGTGAGAACATGGTCTTTGTAGAACGAAGGGGTGTCTTCTGTGAAAGACAACTCATATGCTAAGAGAATAGTGGGAGGCAAATTGACCTTGAAGAGCTTCAAGAGTTAAGCGATGAAGGAACCTATAACACTAGCACTCAACCTGAGGATGAGACTCCCGTTGAACCAGTTGACGTGTCCTTACCTCTGAGACGTTCAAGTAGAGTTAGTGTTCCACCTGTGTTATATGTTTTCCATATAACAAGTGAAGGTGATACATTTATCAGTGATAGTACACTGGTAAATTTGGATGAACATAACAACTACAAGGAAGCCATGGCGGGCGAAGAGTCTGCAAAGTGGAAAGAGGCATTGGACAACAAGATTCAGTCCATGTATGACAATCAAGTTTGGAACTTGGTTGACAATATACCGGGTTGCAAGTCAGTCGGGTGAAAATGGATCTTCAAGAAGAAGACCGACATGGATGAGAAAGTACACACATATAAGGCGTGATTGGCTATGAAGGGATTTACTCAAACTCCTAGAGTTAACTATTACGAGACCTTCTCACCAGTAGCAAAGATTAAAACTATAAGGGTTATGTTATCCATATATGTGTTTCATGATTATGAAATATGGCAGATGGATGTTAAAACCACTTTCCTTAATGGGAAGTTGGTTGAAGATGTTTACATGAGTCAGCCAGAGAGTTTTGTAGATGTGAAGTACCCTAATAGAGTGTATAAGCTTGAGAAATCCATTTATGGACTAAAGCAAGCATCTTGCGGATGGAATCTTTGTTTCGATGAGAAAGCCAAAGAGTTTGGATTTTTCGAGAAGCGAGGATGAGTCATGTGTGTATGTCAAGGCTAGTGGGAGTATATTTAGCTTCTTGGTATTGTATGTGGATGACATACTACTCATAGGAAACGACGTCCCAACCTTACAGGAGGTTAAGTCCTGGCTTGGGAAGTGTTTCGATGTGAAGGCCCTCGGTGAAGATGCTTACATTCTAGGGATAAGGATATTGAGAAATAGGAGTAAAGACTAATAGGACTTAGTGAAAGTATCTACTTAGACAAGGTGTTGAAACGTTTCAACATGGAGAATTCCAAGAAAGGAGAATTGCCTATCCAGAGCAATACCAAACTAAGTAAGACTCACAGTTCGAGTACCGATGCCGAAATAGCAGAAAATGAGTCGAGTACCATATGCTTCTGTCGTTGGCTCGATCATGTATTCTATGACATGTACTCGCCCTGATGGGGATTTTGATTTGAGCATTGTTAGTCGATATCAAGGGAATCCTGGTAGAACTCACTGGATAGCAGTAAAGAACATTCTTAAGTACCTGTGGAGGACTAAGGATTGGTTCTTTACCCTCGGTGGGAGTGATTACTTGAGAGTGACAGTGTATAGTGATGCCAACTTTCAGACCGACATAGATAATTTCTGCTCTCAGTCGGGCTGGGTATTTACCCTAAAAGGAGGAGCAGTGGCACAGAAAATTTCCAAACAGGAGACTATAGTTGATTCAACGTGCGAATCAGAGTATATAGCAGCAAACAAAGTGTCAAAGGAGTCAATACGGCTAAAGAACTTCATCGGAGACCTTGGAGTTGTACCGACTGTAAAGGAGCCTATGGAGATTTTTTGTGACAACGAGGGTGCGGTCGCCTTAACCAAGTAACCGAGGGATCATGGTAGATCCAAGCACATCGACATAAAATATCACTTCATAAGACATCGAGTAGAAGAGGGACTCCTCGTAGTGAAGAGGATATCGTCAGAGGATAACCCAGCAGATCCCCTTACGATGGGACTGAGTAGGGTTAAGCATTTTCAACATGCTAAGAGCATTGGCCTAAGAGACGATACTAGCTTTAGTGATTAGATAGGCAATAAGAAACTTGTAGTAAATAAATGTAATTGATATTTGATGATTAAATAATAAGGGTTTTGTTTGTAACTAAAGTTTATTGTCTTTTGTCAATTGGTTATTTTATGTTTCACTTTTTTGCTTGTTTTGACTTCCAGAATAATATGATTATTTGAACTATCCACAGTCGATCATACTTTGGAACTAATTTATGAAGTTAGACTGTCATGAATTGACTTGTAGATTGCCTAAGGTGTTTAGACATAGCAAAATTTTGCTACAACGTTCATGAGTGCTCCTGAAATAAGATTTGAGTATTGGATAAACTCAACGCTCACATGAATCACTTTATGGAATTTATCACGAGTTATTGTGAGACGATAATATCGCATAGTCTTCAAACCAAGATATATGAGTTGTTGATTACGAGTTGGTTGTGCATTGATAGTACGAAAACGCATCATTAACTTGATGTTTTAAAACGTGTTGTTGTGTATAATTTAACCAGTAATTAGTACAAGCATATAATTCGAAGTTTATCTATTCCTTTTATCCTAAGAGGATTAAAAGTGATATCGTGGGCCCCTCGATGATTTTGTTTTGACTTATGTGCCGGCCCCGATCAAGACTCAATTGATATGTTCAATTAAGTTCTATGTCAAACAAATCAGAAACCGGGAAACAGACAGCTGGACAATGAGTATGAATTTATTCCATGTCTTTGTCCACATGATATCTTGTAGAACAGATGATTATATGATCCTTTATCTAAAGGACGCGTCATTGACTAGATCAGAGTTCGACAACAGCTTTTGAGAGCTAAAATTGTTGATCAGATTTTGAAGTTGCATTAGCAGTTATAGTTATTAGACTTATCCAAGTGGGAGACTGTTGGATTAGGTGTCTAATCCCATAACTATAATTGGTATGTACTTGACCCGATAGTAGCATGGTCCTTTTGGGTTGCCTTCACCGGAGCAATTTGAAAGGATGGATTTTTGAGAAAGAGGTTATTTGTGATTTATTAATATATTATATGAATAATATATTAATTGAGAAATTATTTAATTTAATTGGTATTGATCAAAAATTAATTTGGAATTAACTTTGTGATCAAAAGAGACTGATTAAATTTATAGGGACTGATTTGGTAAATCAGTAATACTGATAGTTTAGGCTAATGATCCATGTTGATTAGGGATGGACTAAATCTATGTGAGGGTCCATGAAGATTTAGTCTAAATGGCCTATCATATGGATTATTGGAATACTTAAAGGCTTAAATAAATTAGGGTTTTATGTAAGAAACCCTAAGGATTCCACACTATAAATTGAACCCCTAGCCTTCCCAAAATCAGCCAATTATTTCCAAGGTGAAACCCTAGCCGATTTTGGTGCTTCCTAACCTCTCTCTCATAAGCCTCCATTTGTTCTTGGTGTTTGTGACTTATCTGAGGTATCACATTTGAGGTACTAAGCTCTTGAAACGCCAAGTTCTACAAGCTACAACAAAGAGATACTCATCTAACTTGTTTTATGTTGCAAATCTCAAAATTATATGCTAGTTAGGGTTTATGCTTTGGATAAATGAATATTACATGTATAACATGAGAAAACTTAGACCCAAAGCATTAGGGTTGTATGTGCACCATGGAATTGTTATAGTGTGTGACAACCCGAAACTTATTCCGTCATCTTTAACCTCCTTTCGTTAATAAGCCTTGTTTTATTTAACTGTCCGTTAACCTTTTGGAAGAGGTTAATTAAATAAGGACTTTTATAATGACTAGGTAAGGGTTGAAACAAGTTAGAAACACCCCAAAATTTTCCTTTGAAAAATTTTAGTTTCAACCAAGTCAAGATGCGACCACTAAATCAGGTGCGACCAAAAGCCCCGTTTAACGGCAGTATCGGGTAGATTTCCACTGAGCCGTAAGCCCAACCCCTATATAAGGGGGAGTAAACTCCATTTCCACCTTTTTCACTCTCTCTCTATACTCTCTCTCTACAACTTGTTTTTGAGCCAAAAATCGTCCGTTTCGAGCCCCAAACTAGTAGGTAAACTATCCTAACTCGTTGTATAGCTTATCTAACATGCAAATTCGAGTTTAAAACATAACATAGGGCCAAGATTAGGTTTTTACGGCCCAAGAACACTCTTGGACCGTGAACACCATTTAATGGGGTTTTTAAGCCCCAAAACCCCTCCAAATTGTCCCTAAGGCTTAGATATGACTTGTAGGCTTATGGAATCAGACTTAGAACACCTTGAACTAGCATTTTGGGGAGTAAACATGAGTTTACTACCCAAGAATATGCTTGGGCCGTAAACTCCCCTTCATGGGGAGTAAACTCATTCTCTAGTGTTAGAAATGCCCTAAAACACTTCCTATGGCCTTGGAAAAATGTCTAGAAGCAAACCCATTGAAGTAAAGGCTTAAAACTTCAATAAAAACAAGGGGATAGGAGTTTACGGCCGTGAACTCCCATAGAATTGGTCCATGGGCCGTAAACTCCCATTAAGTGCCCAAATGGTGCCCTAAACTCCCCATTTGACTTAGAAAAATGCATAGGATTTTACTCTCTATCATTTAAGCCCTTAAAACACTCAAGGAATATGTCCATAGGAGCTTATGGCTGTAAACTCCCTTGTTTAGGGCCGTAAACTCCCATTTGGTCCATGTAGGTGCCTTAAATCCATTCATACACTTTGTATCTGGACCTAGCAAAATTCCACAATTGATATAAGGCCTTTAAGCATCCTAGAACACCCTCACGATGAGTTTACGGCTGTAAAATCATGGGGAGTTGTCCCAGGGCCGTGAACTCTATATATAGAGTTTACTCTTGGAGAGTAAGCTCCCTTCTTAAGCCATTCAATCTCTTAGATGTTACCCGGGACACTCCAAACACTTAACCAAAGTGTTTTCCGCACCTTAGGATGCGTATACTTGTTTAAATGGGTATTATATGTACTAATTGTATGTAAACATATGTTATCATATGTTAATAGGTCACTAAGTGTGTTCAAGTCTTTACTTGACACCGAGCACCCAACCGGCACCTTCGTCGGATCCACTTACATCAGGTGAGTTCATACCCCTAAATTGACCTTTTTAAATGTTTTTACATGTTTTATGGGGGGAATACAAGTTAAACATGCCAGTTATCATATCAATCACATGTGATTGATAACCCGCATGCACAAGGATTTACCATATTGTTAGCTGTTTTATCGAGAATGACACTGTAAATGGTTTTCTAAAAACGTAGTTACTTGTTCAGCTTTTACTTATAATGTTTAATCAAAGTTTCATTTTAAACTTGTTTATGAAAGGTTTTCAAAGGATTTTTAAATATTTTCAAACTTATTTTACAAAGGAATACCAAGTCGTGATTTTCTTAATGTATAAAGGTTTTCCAAAGTTTTCGTCCATGTTTTTATACTCCTACTTAGTTAAGATACTACTGCTTCACTTCTGTTGAGTTAATACCTCCATTTCGTGATACACTTATACTTGAGAATGCCTCCACTTCGTGATACACTTATACTTGAGAACGTCTCCACTTCGTGATACACTTATACTTGAGAACGTCTCCACTTCGTGATACACTTATACTTGAGAATGTCTCCACTTCGTAATACACTTATACTTGAGAATGTTTCCACTTCGTGATACTCTTATACTTGTTATCGCTTCTACTTCACTTATATTGGTTAACGCTCCTACTACACGATACACTTATACTTCACGATTCACTTATACTTCACGATTCGATTACACTTCACGATTCGCTTATACTTCACGATTCGATTATACTTCACGATACGCTTCCACTTGTTAGACACTTAAACATAGTTAGATGTATGCATGTGCTTGTATAGATGCATATAAATAATGTTTGAAGGACTTAGGAAAGTTTGTTCGCCCTATTTCCTTTTCTTCGTTGAGATGCGGTCTGGTGGGATCGGATGTCCGTCCGAATGTCATTTAATCATTAGTTATATATTATGTATACAAGCATAGACATATAGGTTTACATTAGTCAGTCCAGTTGTGAGTCTCTATCATTAGTCCAGTATTTTACATCAGATCTCACTACACGAGATACATCTTCGGTGCACGGCCTTCTCCGTTGTAAAGTTGGTAACCAGAGTCTCTTGTAGGGAGAGCGGACATTGTGTGTATAGATCTATACGGGATTGACACCCCGCACCCTGACTGCTAGCTATAGTCCACGGCCTACCAAGCCAAGGGGTGACAAATGTCATATTGATACCGACGCTTGCAGGGCGTCAAGATTCTCTAGTGTCTATCAGTATGGTTACGAGTATCTCGGGGTTACCTTATAATTCATGGCTTTAAGGTAACGGGTTTTTACACAGTACTCACTGTATTCACTGTGTTCACTGTTTTAGACCTTACTAGCTATATCTTTCATTTGATACTGTCTAGGGTCTGTCTCTACTGTTTTGGGCCTTACTAGCTGTATCTTTCATTTGATACGGTCTAGGGTTTGTCTCTATTTTTAGACCTTTTTAGCTGTATCTTTCATTTGATACTGTCTGGGGTCTGTATACTCTATTTTGGACCTTACTAGCTGTATCTTTCATTTGATACTGTCTAGGGTCTGTCTCTATTTTTAAACCTTGTTAGTTGTATCTTTCATTTGATATTGTCTAGGGTCTGTGTCTCCTTTTGTTAGACTGAGCCAGGCGCATCGTTCGTTTGATACTCTCCTGGAGTCTATGATTCTTTTTGCCCTAGTCAGCAGTCTTTACTGTTGAGGCATATGTTATTTTTCCTTGATATTCTCCGACCTTCTTAAAAAGCAAACCCCGTATTTCGATAATGAAAGTGTTTAAGGGAAACTACTTTTACCACATACTCTGACCAGTCTTGGTAGAAGACTGCTTTTAAATTAGAAAATATAAGATTTTCTGGAAATGACTCTATTTCACTGTATACTTGAAAACTACTGCTTGCACAAAGTTATTTGTATAAAATGACACTAACTACTTATGAACTCACCAGCATTTGTAAAAATGCTGATACTCGCTTTTCAAATAACTTGTATTCTCAGGTCAGCATTAGACAGGTACATTCCCGGAGCTTTTGATGAAGATAGCTTAGTACCAACCTGCACTTAGACTATTACTTGTATTACTTTGATGTATTGAAATGTAAACCGATGTAAAACTATTACTATTAATGTAATGATTGTTGTACTTTGATTACTATACTTCATATGTTGTGATACTTGACATGACGTCATCCACCCCAGAACGTTTCCGCCGTTCCGGTTTTGGGGTGTGACATAGTGCCCAAAACCCATCACCCATGGCTAAAGCATAACAATTTAACCTAAAAGAGAGATCTAAGCATCTGGCCATCAAGATAAGAACTTGATACCTCAAACTCCTTGCAAAATGGGTAGTGGTTCTGGATCCAAGACTTCTTTCTCCAAGCGTAGAACTTCAAGATCTTCTAACTCCTTCACAATGCACAAAATGAACACCAAACTTTCTTCCAAGGCTCAAATGCTTGACGATGGAGGCTACTACTCGATTTAGGATTTTGATAACAATGGAGGCTGAAAAGGAGGCCAAACAAAGGAACTTAGTGCCTTTAAATAAGTTGTAACACCCTAAAAATTAGGGTTTCCTTCCCAGCCGCCAACACAACGAGTTGAGACACCTCAACACGCCGTGTTGGTTCATTTAATCCTCGCGATTCTTTCACCCTAAACACACCGTGTTGGTTCCTCCAACACACCAAGTTCAGCTCGAATCACGCTTATTCCCAACAATTACTTCTTAAAATGTCTAATTGTGGATAGGAAGTGATTCGAACAAAAATTTTATTTTCATACATAACAATTTATGTTTTATAGAGTTGTACAAAGTAACATTTTAAAACACAATTTTTAATGTATGAAAACAAATTATTATACATGTACAAATAAACTTCAATTACAAATAAATGTGTTCTTATTGTTTTGAGAAAACACTTCTAATAATAGTAATGGAGCACGTTAACTCAATGTATTCTTTTGATACACCACATTATAAAGAATACTAATATCCAACTTTAGGTTTGTGAGATAAAAAAGTTTAGCCAAAAGTATTCTTTGATGATTGGTACATAAATTTTTTTTGTCATATACAACAAATTATGTTTTATATAGTTGTACAATACAATCATATAAAACATAAATTGTTATCTATGGCTAAAAGTGTTATATACTACCCTTTACAGTTTACAATACACTGATTAGCGGGTCCTATAATTTTTTTATTTGTTTTCTTCTATAACAATTCGATAAAACATGCATGTTATTTAACAAATGACAGAGAAATGACTTATAATTTTTTTTTTCTATTCATAAACTATCCAAGTTATAAAATGGTCCGTATGCGCTTTATTGACAAAGCAAACTTATTTCCTTTAATTTTTTTTTGCACAATTTACAAATATGTAATGCATGCACTTCAAGTTTAATCTCTTAACTTTGTATAACTCATCAGTTGCAATCCCTCTATTTTGTAAAATAATATTTTACACCCTTTTATGTATTAAAATATTACTTTGACCCCTCGACTACGAATATTATAAAATGTCATTTTTGCCACCTTCATTTTCTACACTTTCGACTTTATCTCACTTAATATATATATAATCTGATTTTCTTTAAAACTTTCATTCATCAACTTTAAAAAAACCTATTTTTTTTCCTTTTTTTGTATGTGTTAATATAAATTAAAGGTAGTCAATGTTTGGACGTATTCAAATTTAGGTTTGTCTATAATTAGACTTATTATTATTATTATTTTATGTTTTTGTGTTTATTTTTATATACACTTCCTATGTATACATTGTATCATATATAATACGTTTTTTTATTATTTGAACTTTCATTTATTAATTAAAATATATACGATTCATATGTATGGGTTCCTCAAATGCATTGTTGCCGCCGCAACGAGTGACCGGACAAATTATCTTATATGTATGATGATGCAACAAAGTGTGATATTTTATACTAGTTTAATCAATTTTGACTCATATTAGACAACAAAAACATATAAAACTATTTGGCAAAGTACAAACTTAATTCCTAGTTAATTATTGAGTAAATTACACAAATGGTCCCTATGGTTTGGGGTAATTTCCACGTTTGATCCCTAACTTTTTTTTTTAACTCAGAAAGTCCCTAATGTTTTTTTTTTGTTACGCGCTTGGTCTCTACTGTTTCTTTTTTGTTACGCGCTTGGTCCTTGTCTTACCTAAAAAGACTATTATTTAAATAAGGAAAAATAGTGGGATAGCTAAGGTAATGTGAGAATGGTGGAGTTGGGGGTGTTTTTATTTAAATAAATTAAAAAATTAATGGAAAATAGTTTTTTAGGTAAGAGAGAGACCAAGCATGTAATAAAAACAAACAGTATGGACCTTCCGAGTTAAAAAAAATAAGTTAGAGACCAAACACGCAAATTACCTAAACCATAGGGACCATTCGTGTAATTTGCTCTTAATTATTATGTTTTAATATTGAAAATGGTATTTGGTTCGGTATATGAAAAGAATACATACATTGAATATGACTAATGGAGCACATTAATTATGTATTCTTTTGATATGATACTTTGTTTCATTAAGTCCATGTAGTGTTTTTATAAAACTACAATAGCTTTGCAAGATAAATGACAACCGCTACCTGAAGCAGTAATGAAAATGAGATTTGGTCCAATTTATGATGCTCACCATGTCTCTAATACTGATAGTACAATTTTTTTTAATGGGAAGAGTGTATCCAACCGAGTTACTTTTAGTTTTGTAACATATTTAAGTCATTGTTAACATATTAAAATAAAAGGTATGTTTACTTTATTAATACGAAATGATTATCCTTTCTAAACATTGATAATTGTAAAACCGGAAGAAAATATTTCGAATATACACAATAAAACTCCTCACCCTTTATTTCTTAAAAAACTTGAACCCATACAATTGTCATTGCCGTTAAAAAAAATTAAAAATAAATAAATAAATAAAAAAGCAATTTTCTTTATAAAACAAATAATAAAACAACTTTTATAAGAAAATAAAATTCTATTAATTATACCGAAAGAAATATATAAATCAAATAAATCCCATACAGAAAATGATTTCGTAATCAATAATTAGATAATTCATGAATCATTTAGTCAAATTCGATTTACAAGTTAGACCAACTATTCGTTGACAGAAGATGATAGAAGAAGAAATGAAACATAGGAATGATAGAATAAATACAATTACAAATGAAATAGAAAATTAGAAATAATGAAAAAATAAATAACGTCAGAAAATAAAAGTAAAATAATAATGCAGAATCATCATCAAAAATTTTGAAAATATTAAAAGTAAGATTAAGAGAGAAAATTAGTAGATGCCACATATCATTGTTTTATAGGAATAGGAAGATAAATAGAAATAAATATTAGCAGGATATTTAATTTCTTTATAAAAAAAAAAAAAAAAAAAAAAAAAAAGAAAAAAAAAACCTATTGTATAACCGGCAAAAAATGAATAATTTCAAATAAATTTAATTAATTTCTAAAATGTTGGCAATGAAACTAGTAAAGCTGAAAGTATTACAAATGTTGAAGAACAAAAACAATTATCAATGACTGAAAAAAATGATTTTTGTTGGTTTAATGTTGTTAACAAATTATTAACGAAATCCTAAAGTGTAATGACAATTAAAAATATGCAAAATCATCTTTTTTTTTTTTATCGATTATTTTAGCCCAGTATCAAGGGTTGTATTTCCTCTTTAAAGTTAAGTGTTCAATTCTATTAAGGAGTAATACAAAGAATATGTTAAATTTGTTTAGAAAACAAAAAAATTATACTATGTGTACAAAAGAAAACGTGTTTTATTGATGGGAAATGCTAAAGCTCCATAAATTTTGATTAATATAAAAGATGTAAAAATATGATATAAATAATATAAGAAATATTTTTGCCATTGTCAATATGACTAAACTTTTTTACGGGTATTGAAGAATGTCCGAAACAAAAAAATTGAACCTAAAACCCGACTAACCGTAATAATTTTCAAGTTAATAAAAATTGTTATTTTGACTTTTTTTCAGTTTGATTAACTGAGCCAATAAAAATACTGATTTTTCGGTTTTGTTACTGTTCCAATTTTTTAGGACGGATGTTTAATCACAAATTTTTATATTTTAAAAATATTGTTTAGGTTTGAAGTTTAATTGTTAATGTTAAATTTATTATTATAACATTTTTTTGGGAACTAGAAAATTTTTATTAAGAAAAAAAGAGAGGAAAGAGCCCTACCTAAGCAACTAGGAACTAGGAAGGGAAATAAAAAATTATAATTATAACTTAGCAATTTCAGTTAAGAATTGTGTCTAAAAAGTTAAAAATTTATTATGATTATATTATTAACAATTGTGTCTTAAAAGTTAAAACACAATCGAAGTGAATACTTAATATCAATTAGTTTGTTACTTTTTAACAAAATAAACGAATATTATGTTATTTTTTTGTATACTATCGCTTTTAAGTTTTATATTTACAAAAGATCTTAAAAGAGTATCATTATTTCTAAAATTACTTTGAAAGTTAATTAATTTTGAAATACATTTTAAAATTAGCAACGGTTAATTGGTTAACCAAAAAACCAAACTGAAAAACCGGTTAACGTGTATTTTCAGTTTAGGTTTAAATTTAGATTTAAGATAGTAGTAAACTTTATGGTTTTGATTAACCATCCGATTTCAGTTCAATTAACTGATTATTTTGTGGCTTTTCATTCGTTGTTCTTCAAGGTAGCAAGAAATAATTAGAATAAAACAATAAATCTTTTCTCTTTATTATTAGAAGCTTTTTTCCTCGTTTTCACTAACACGAACTTGCTGTGTAAATTGGTGGAACACGACAAGTAAAAGTAAGGGGCCGAAACCAAAAGTCTAAAAAAATCCAAACATATATATTTACTATTGTCAATTATAATAAAAGATATTAGTCTATTAATCAACTATGGAACTTATTAAGGTATAACAAGAATTCCTTTGCTTTACATTATTTTTATTAACAAGAAAATCGGTATAATTCTAGAATAAGAATAAGATGGGAATAAAATGGTGATTTAAACATAAAATATTATACTATATCACGAAAAGCATTTATTTGACAACACATTGCATTGGCAAAAAGCAAAAACTGACAAAACCTAAAAGGGTATAAGTTCTGTCATTTACAACACATTTAATCGGACAAGCAAAGACTTTGATTTACTTTTTATGGGTTTATAAAAGTTTTATTTGAAGTTGATTGTTTGGCTTTATCTATTAGAATTTAGAAGAGTTTATTTATTTATTTATTTGATATTTTTATATAGTCCTGATTTCTCGAATATCAATTAAATTTTGATATCAAATGTTTTAATACCCTAGTAACTTACCTTTTTCTCAATTTTGAAATAGTGTTGGTACGTTCTTTTTTAACCTTCTTTTTTGGTTAAGCATAATCCACACCCTATTTCAAACACATCATCAAGATTTTTAGGAAGTTATTGGAAAAAATGAATAATTTAAAGCATTATTATCAAGAATTATTTTGTTGATTCAATGTGCTTTTAAAAAATTCTCAACTATATACTACATGGCATGTTCCACCACATTTTTTTGTCATCGTTTGTTTTGATCTATAACTATTATGACGAATTTTTTTCCCATCGATTGTTTCAATCTATATATTTACCATACAAATTAGAATATAGGGTAGGAATTCAAATTTTCTCAAACATATCCATAGATAATAACTTTATTTATTTGGTACAAAAAGCAACCAGCTTAAACACTGTTACGTCTCCAACATTCAAACTCTTTCACCATGCATGATGTATGCCACCACCTTTTCTACTTCAAGCTTCATGGCACAATATAACCTAAAACAAACACAAATAAAAAACAAGTCTCAATAAACGAACATGTTAATTAATGGTATCTTGAAAACTATTGGTGGAAAATCTTACTTCCACACTGGGATCCATGGGCGAGTGGTTTTCCACAAGCTTCAGCAATGAATGCAGCCTTCTCCATGCTGATAACACTCTCAACTTCAACTGTGATGTGGTTGCAAACGCATGACAAATCTACGTTCTTCACAACACCACAACAACCACCAGATGGTTGAATCTTTGGGCCAGATTTTTGTACATATCTAGCACATTGCTCCATGAGCCCTTGCACATCACCTTGGCATTGAGCTGAGACAGAGTTATTGTTACCCAAGATTGTAGCCAATGAACAAACGACAATAGCAAAATACATAAAATGAGAAGTGGAGATTGCCATTGGAGGGTGGTATTATGAGAGGAATGAAATGGTTTATGCTTGTAAGGGTTTTGAACTATTAATGGTGTTTTGTGGGGTTGAGAAATGGTGTATTTATAAGGGGTTAGAGAGGGTAAAATGGTAAAAACATGTTGGGGTTAATTCTTGTGTTACGTGTGAGAGCATTTAACCGTTTATAAATTACACCGTCGTTTTGCATGTTGGGGTTCTTGTCTAAACACGACCACCAAACACCGTTGATGTTAAGCATCACATTTATTTATTTCCATGCCACTATCAGAGATTGTAATATTTATGTTTTTTGTTTTTGGTATCTTAATTGTAAAGAATAGACAAATCAGACAATTTGTTGATGTTCATTGGTGTATACAAGAAATAGAATGTTTGGTTTATTTTGCTTATGAGTTATTAATCGGGATATGTTCATTGTGATTAAAATGATTTATCTTTTTGTTTTATGTTTAACAGTTTCAGATCTGGAAATATGTCTTAAATCAATACATTTTCTGTGTTTTTGAAAGCAAACTAAAGAGAGAAAGTGCTCTTGCTGTTTAAATGTGACTCAACATCAAAATAAAAGAGTTAGTTTTGTTAAAAGTTCAAGGAGAAATTTAGTTTTAAAATTTACAAAGTTTGGTAAACTCCTAATCTTTATATATAGATTAAAGCTATATAAGTTCTGCATTTGTTAAAAGTATACAGACTTAAGGGGATCGAGTTGTTAAAGTTTTATAAGAAATATTGATTTTACTAGCTGAGCATTTTTTGATTGTTAAAAATAAATAACAGAAAATTTAAGAAAAAATTGGTTAGATTGTATAAGAGTGACATATGTGAGTAAACTTAGCGAAGAAATATATTATGATTAAAATATCTTAATCACTTAAAGTTTTATGTATTTTATATAAATTAAACAATGAATGTATTTTAAATGAATCAGATAAAATAACATAATATAACTACTATTCAAATATTCAACTCTATTAATTTTTTTTTTAAATGTATCAAACAGTTTAACATGTTTAGTAAATTAGGTCTGAAAGATTTTAGTAATCTTGGGTTGTAAAAATGAGTAGAAAGAACGCTTAAACACTATACTACAAAATAAAAAATAAAAAAAAAAACCTATTAACTATTACCTATAAAAAAATACTCACAAACTATACAATACAAATTAAAAAAAATTATTAACTACTACCTATAAACAACATTAAGGTTTTTTACTTTTTAAAGTGGGCATTTACTTTATTATATTATCACTTTTTTATGTTTTAAAAGATGTCTTTATCATATCTTATTTGGATTTTGAAATTTATTAATATAAATTTTGATGTATTTATTTGAATTATTATTAACCAAATATTATTTTTTTTATTAAAGTTATGTGTAATCTATAAAATCATTTGATATATATAGCTACGATTTACATTTTTATATTTTATATTATTCTATAATATTTTATATTTTTTATTTACATACAATCTATAACATATTTGTTTAATTATTACAAATGAATTATAACATGTAAAACATTTCATTCTTTTTACTCTAATTTTATTTATTGTATTTCACATATTAAAAAAAAAAAAGATAAAATGAACAGCTGAAAAAATGAATTTAGATTTACGAATGACCATTTGCTACATTTTCACCAAATAAAAGATTATGTAGACATTCATTTTTTATATTAAGTTGTATTTGAATTTAATTAAATTAATTAAATATTAAGTATATATAAAATATAAATTAAAAGCGTATTGGTTTTGGGAAGGGTCAATTCATAGTAAAAGTTTGATGCATGACTAAACCTGTAAAATTCTTTATAGACGCAGCTATAATTAAAGTAATTTGAAGTTTCACCTTTGGTACTTTTAGTTTCACTAATGTTTTAAAATTGACACCTTTAGCCGACTTTTATTGCATAAAATGATTTATATATAAATAGCAAGTTCTTTTATACAAAGTTTTAAAAACTCATTCAAACGGATCAGACCGGATAAGTGGGACCCAGAAAGGTCCAACAACAACTGATTTTATGTCAACCTTTCGAGGGGATCGAATCGGATGTTTATTCAAAAAACGGGTTGAAAATCAACAAAAAAAACCATTTATTGACTTCGAAATTTAGATTTCGCTTAGCCATTAAAAAAAATAACATATTTCCAAAACACATTAAACAACTCAAGGGATTAGGTTAGCCGGAATGTACTACTCAAAGACCGATGCACACTACAACAAAATGTAGGAAAATTATTTCGTTTATATATGTATTTATGTAGGAAAATATAAAAAACTATAGAATTTGGGTTGGACCACGGTCGAACTAACTTAAGGTCACCAGACCGATTCAACTAAAAATCTGGTGCTTAAAACATATTTATATTACAAAACATTTATAGCAATTTTTGATTTTTATAATCTAATATCTTACATATATTATTCCTACTTTCAATAATTTTTATTAATTTTCTTATCAAGCTTTACATGTCATTTTTATCAACGAAACTCAAATACAAAATTTTACCTAATTTATCATCATGGCAAATTACATTGGCAAAATAAAAATAACAACTTGTTTCAGTTTTATTTTGTATACATAATAATCAAATAGGATGAAAAAAATTTATTATTTATCCCAATAAAATAAATAAAGTCATCAAATATTGATATCCTTGCCAAAAGGAAAAAAGAGTTTTTCAAAAGTCATGAAATTTTATCTTTTTGTAACGCTCAGTAATTCTTCAATGTATTATTTATGTATTGGATTAATTATTTTATATTGATTAGGCTTGGATCCATTGGATCCTTGCAAAGTGGGCTTAAGGGTGTCGTACGCTGGGCGTACCACCCTATGTATGCGCAGCATACTGATGTAAGTTGATCGTGCATGTCATGCACGTACGCGCAACGTACTGAAGAGTACATGCAGCGTATGTGTGCAGTCCCCAAAACCCTAAATTTTAGGGTTAATCACTATATAGAGAACATTATGCCCTAAAGCCCAGCCTCGCTCTCACCCTTAAGCATCTTCCACGAAACCCTAATCCATAGTTTGTGTGTTCTTGTTCTTGGAAGGCCTTTTGAGAGCATTTTGGTGTTTTGATCCATTCCCCAAAGAAGTGAATGGCAAGGCAAGGTGTTGGTGCAAAAGAGAAGTTGTAAATCTGGGATTATTGCTTTATTTCAGACCTTTTTAAGGTATAAAGTCCTGAACTTTATCCATAAGTGCTTAGATATCTTGTGTTGAGTTTTTGGACCTTTTTGGTTCCAATGATGAAGCTTTATTGCTCAAAACTGATTCCTAGGCTTAGGGTTGCTATCCTTGGTGCTATTTGAGTCCCCAAGTCAGAAAGTTATCATCTTGAAGGTCTTGATGTGTTCATGCATGAGTTTTGCCCATTTTCAATGAAGTAGGTTGTCATATTTCAAGTTTGGACCCATTTGGGGGCTTACAATCCCCCAAGTGATCGACTTTATGGATTAAGACGCTTTAATGGATTCAGATCTGTGTTTGGAGCTTTAGATCTTAAGGGGTTAAGCTATTTTGAGAATATGGCTTAACAATAGAATACACTGAGCGTACCAGCCCATACGCACAACATACAAGCAATGCAGCCTGTACGCTTAGCGTACAGATGACTACGCCCTACGCACTCAGTCGGAATGGGCTTCTATGAAAACCCGAATGTTCTGGATGAAGCAAAGTCTAAATTGTAACCTTGTTACAATAAAACCTTGAAAACTAAAAGGGCATAAGTATATATATACTTTGGTAATCATATTTAAGATAACCTCTTGAAAGCAAACAAGTTTTAACAAAGCAAAACTAGACAAATAGTTGGAATAGGAATCATAAATTAAGAACATTGTCTTATAGTATTTAGCTTAGTACCTCACCCACCCTAGAACACAACTCAACCGAAATCACCATAAGTGGATGACTCAAAACAGAAAACACACCCTAGGGTGAACCTATGACTGAAATCTCAATGCATAGAAAGCACTAAGGCCGAAAACTCCAAGGTTAAGTTCATTAAGTCTGAAATCCCCTTAAATCCAAATCACTAGGACCGAAATCCCTTAATGGGTGAAGCTTAGGACCAAAATCTCTTGGGGAATCAATGTGATTTCGGTTTAGAGGTCTAGATAAGGGGTTTGAGTTTGTGAACTGATGTTCCACCACTTTCCCATGCAAACTTTAACAATATCCTACATGAATACCCAACAAATATCTATGTTAATAACCAACAGATTTCCAAGTAAATGTCACATCAACCTTCTTCCTTATCTTGGATGAATTTATCTCCAAACTCCAACACTCCTTTTCTTTCTACTTTCTGTTAATCCCCATTCTCTGTCAAAAATAATTCCAAACTGCAAAGGAGTTAAATCTTCAAGCTATTTCTAGATCCTTGGTAGGTATTTTGTGAATACCTAGTAACTCAATACATTATCATGTCCATATCATCCTATTTACACACATTAAAATGTGATAAACCCTTAGGATAATATCACCTCCAAGGAAGTTCATCAAATCCATTCAAGAGTTTAGGCTTGAATCCTTCACTTCATTCCCTCTCGGTACCTACAAATCCACTCAAGGTAAGTTCATACCCCCACATTTTCAAGCTTTTTCATGTTTTTAGAGGGGAATACAAGTAAAATTTTGTTTATCACACAAATATTTACATGTTTTCATCTTTACGTTAAAGATAAGATATTATTTGCATAATCTATGCTATAAAATCATAAGAAATTTAAGACTTGTAAAACTACATGATTTTTGAAGGTTTTACTAAAATATAACTTTCATAACAATGAGAGTACATTCTAGTTAGTTACTATTTTGTGGGTTACAACCCAAAACATAATGTTTTGACTTTACATTTTGAAACTAGACAAGATAATTACTACATATTTATATAAATGGTTATATATAAATGCTCTTAACAAACAAACATGTTAAACTATAATAGGTATAGTTTATGGAACATACATACTATTTCACTAAGTTCGGGATACATTACGGAAACAAACCTATAAACTATATTAGGTATAGTTTATACGACATACATATGGTTTATTCATTACAAAAGGGATTTTCATTATTCTACACGTAACCTTCAATATAGCTTTGTGAGACACACTTCAAGTACTCATCTAAGTACCAACAAAAGACCTGACATTATAACCAGAGTCTCCGAGAGGGAGAGCGTGACACTTATGTGTGTGTGTGTGTATATATCTATATATATATATATATATATATATATATATATATATATATATATATATATATATACGGGACTGACAAATCCGCACCTAAACTGTTAGCTATAGTTAGGCCGGCAGGCTTGGGGTGACAAATGTCGTATGTTTGTCGACGCTTGAAGAACGTCGTATCAGGCCATCCTAAGTCATCAAGCATGGTTATAATAACTCACAATTTGGTATTAACAATACGATTAGTGTATGAATACATAAATAACTTCAGTTAGTTTTATTTAATAAGCAAGACTATAATACAATACTTTACAGTACAGATGGTGAATTCAGACACATACGTTAAAAAGGATTACATACAAATACAATTACAACATACTATTTTCTAGTACAGTGCAACTTACATTTTTGATAGGACCATTATCGTTCTCTCTATAATTCCTTAGTGTATGCGTTAGGGTTATATAAAATAAAGAAACAATAGGCAATCAAATGTATGATTTCCGCTTTACTTCATGTTCCTTGTTTGGTTGTGGGCTTAGGGCAGAATCATTTAATCGACTGTCTGTTTGATCTTATTTATATATAACTCGTATACACTAAGTGATCATAGAAGGAACCAGTAAGGGTTACACTACTTACATGAATTTCATTCTTCACATCACAAATTTTAAGATAAGAAAACTTGTACATTTTTGGCCTTAAGGTCTAAGACAACATTTCATTTACAAAAGAAAATATTGAATTTTTTGGAATTATACAAATCATTTTACGCGAAAACGTTACAAATCCTCCTCACACAAAAACGCTTACGAACTCACCAAATAAATTATTGACATTATTTTTAAAATCACTTGTATTATCAGAAAACTAGTAGTCAGGTATTCAACCTTTCTTGAGGGTCGGCATCGTCATCTCATTGTTTTCTACTTTTCAGTATTTGTATTTAACTTCTGAACAAACAAAGTGTTGTAAACAATGTAAACTTGAATTCTCTATGTATGAATGTTTGTGTTGCTATGTTTCAATAATATTCAATTGTTATGATATTGTACATGAAGTAACTCCATCCGCCCCTAGACGTTTCCGCTGTTCTAGTTTGGGGGTGTGACAGCTTCACGCATGCAGGCCTCGGTTTGGGCTGGTTCTTGGACTTCTTAGCTTTGGGCTTTATTGGGTCATCAGAAATCAGTTTGGGCTAAAAATATGTTTGGGCTTAAAGGAAGGCCCATTTGAGGAGTTAGGTCCAATTTAGAAAATTGGGCCATTGGTGGGCCACTAGTGGGCTTGGGAAGGCTATCTAGTGATTGGGCCTTTGTGTATGGATTTGGGCCTAGTTCATGGACCAGTTTAGCTCAGGGATACAATGGTCATTTTATCTCAAGTTTCGATTAATGGATTTTGACTGAGTATTATTTTGGTAATGGTAAGCTCGGGAGTCGACAGAACAGCCGTTAGAGATTTCTTACCGTGAGATTCAGCATTCAGGTGAGTTTCCTCCTATTTGAATGGGTCAAACGCACTAATGTCAGCCCATATTTATGACTATATGTATTCTGAACTAAAATCTGATGCCAAGCGGTGCCCGATTTATGTTTATATGTTTTCCAGGTTACGATCCGATGTCGGGCGGTGCCCGAGTAATGTTTTTATGCTTGATGTCTTCGTGATTCTTTCGTGTGTCTGTAATTATATGTTTCTGGACTACAGTCTGATGTTGGGCGGGGCCTGAGGAATGTCTGTATACTTATGTTATGTGATTATTCTATGTGTATTTGTTGATATGTTTATATGTATACCGAGCTTTGCTCGATGTCAGGCGGGGCCCACGACATGTTTATATGTGATTATGTGCTTATGTGTATGGTATGTAGTAGTTCGGGGAAAATCACTAAGCTTCGTGTTTATGGTTTTTAGTTTTGGTTTCAGGTACTTCCGGTAGCAAAGGGAAGAGCTCGGGATGATTGCATTGCACACACCATGATGTTTTAGCCTGAGATGTTTACTCTGATATTTTTGTTATGGATACTCTGATTGTGATGTTTTGGATACTTTGACTTATGTTTTGATGGATGTTTTCATAACTATGGTTTTATTTAATAATTAAAATGAAATTTTGGGTCATGAATTTTGGGATGTTACAGGTTGGTATCAAAGCCTTGGTTTGAGGGATTCGGGCACACTCCTGGGTGTGTCTGAACTCAAACTGAGGACTTGGTATGGAAATTTTCAAAATAAAATCATTTTTATAAAAAGGATTTAAAAAAGGGTGTGGTGCATGCAATCAGCTGAGCTCAAGTAAGTTCTCCCAAATTACCCATACATGTTTATGTTATGATATGAATTATGAATATATAAACTGCATGCTAGATTAGGGCTAAGTATCTAGGAAGGATGCCCTGTATGCTTACTGTATGAGCTTATTGAACTGCATGTTAGTAATGATTAGTCAGTGATATGATGGCCTGATTAGGATATGCTTGGTTTGATTACTCAATGATCGAATGCTACTTTCTTTGTGTTTTTAGGAGTTATAGCTATCTTTAACTAACTAGTAAATGAACACGCTAAGTTAAATATTACGCGGACTAAATAATTTCAGAAGGTTAGGTTTATCCCTTTTGCGTAGCTCTAGTTTGAGTCCAACCGTTGTGGGGAGAGACCTCTCATTTGAAGATTTATCTGGTCTTTGTAATATGTAAAAGTATTCGCGAGCTAGTTAGGGAAAGGTAGCAGGGACTTCTTATGCAGCTAATGGCGGAGAGTGGGTCAAAGATTACCCTAGGGCAAGCCTAGGAAGAGATTAGCACGGAAAACAGTAGTAGTGAAAGGGACTTAGTGGAGTCAAGGCAATTTTTGAGGAAAGTACAGATAGATGTGGAAGGTAGTATGGGCTCGTACTACTAAAAGCAGAGGATCCATACTCGAGTCAAGGGGGCCGAGATGAACTCATGGAACTTGTAGTGTGTGTGTGTGTGTCACACCCCAAAACCAAGAACGGCGGAAACGTTCTAGGGCGGAGGACGTCATGTACAGTATCACAACAATGTAAAGTAGTAAACAAGCAACAACATCATCCATTGCATTAATAAAAGTATTATTATACAAGTGTGTTCTGTCAAATTTCGATAAACACTAAAGGATAAATCAAAATGAAAGATGAGTCTTCAACGAGCTCCATCTTCCCTAATCCTTGCATCGGTACCTGTCTATGATGACCTGAGGATACAAGTAATTTTGAAAGTGAGTATCAGCTTTGAAGCTGGTGAGATCATAAGTATTTTAGTGTCTAAATTGTATGTAAGAGTTTGTAAGCATTTATATGTAAACAAATTGTAAGTATATAAAAAAAGTAAATGAACTGTAAGTATGAAAATGTTTGTAAAACAACTGTAAACGTTTGAAAAACCCTAGAAATCCCTATGATTTCAACTATTATAACAGGGAGTCTTCTACCAAGACTTAACTAATCTCGATGTAGCCTTCTACCAAGGCATCTAGTGTCTGTGTGTGTCTCTAGTAAGAGTGTGTATTTTCCCAAGTCCGACTTTTATTAGCCAAAAATATAGTTTTCTACATTATCGTACGTCGTGTGAAATATTCACGAAGTGAATGTAATGGGAAAATGAAATAGTACTATGGTGTAGTACCGAACTACAACCGTACCAATTACCTTAAGTCTAAGGTAATACTTATGAGTACTGTAGCATTTGAAATAAATGACTACATCGGTACCCAACTGCCTTATTTGAGGGATAAGGTATAATGTGATGTCTAGATCCCAGACTATATGCTCCCCTATCAAAGGGATTTTGGGACCTACCCATGAACCATGCATGTATGCAAGCATGAGCATCCACATTACTATGATCATGTATACTCGATATAACGATCACAATTGCGTTGTGATTCATCGGTATAATTAGATCTTGAACTCGTTCCATGCTATAGCACCTAGTGATGTATGTCCTATGTATATGTAAGCGTACTCATGTAAGTGTGATCATGTAATTGTACTTATATAAGTGTGATCATGTAATAGTATAGTAGTTCACTATAATGTTCCACGTGTGCTAGCTTTAATGTGTGTTCTCTCTATCTAGCAAGTATAGTAATGTAATGTAATGTTATAGCTGTCATGTACGTGCTCTCTACCTAGCAACTATATTAATGATCTAGAAAGTATTGACTCATGAATGAACTGACTCATTGTATGATATTGTGTTCTAGTAATAGTTCTAGTATCTTCCTAAACTACCCCTATGGTAGTTTACTAGTAATCTAACTGGTATGTATGAACATGGATGTATACCCTTGCTACCCAAGGGCATTGGATGAACTGGAAAGACCTTTTATGACTATATATACACATGATATATAACTAATATTTAAACGACCTTCGAACGAGTACCCGATATCCCACCAGACCACATCTCAAGCGCGAAAAGGAAATAGGGTGGATAGTCTTCCTAAGTCTTTTAAACATTTCTTATATAACTATACATATAGAGGCATGCAATTTATAATATAAAAGCATAAATAAGTTTTGTAAAACATTTGAACATAATTATTATTTTAAGAAAAGATCGACTTCATGTCAATCTATAAAACAATTTGAAGGCATGGGTTTGATAAAACAGTTTAGTATAAAGAAACATGTGTTTGAAACACAATTGTAAATAAGTTTGAAATGTAATATACAGAGTAAAATGTACAGTGTAATATGGAGTTTAACACATATAAAATGTTTATAAAAATCATTTGAAGGAAACTGTTTGGTAAAACGGCTAATGTGTAGTAAATCATTTGAATGTTGCATATTAATCACATGTGATTGATATAATAACTAGCATGATTCTACTTGTATCCCCCCCCCATAAAACATTTAAAAATAGTTTATAACATTATTTAAGGGGTATGAACTCACCTGCAGTAAGTGACTAGAATTGAACGGACTGTTATCGTAAGGAAGGATCGGACAAGTGCTTGGTGTCAAGTGAAGACTTTAGACACACACAATGATCCTAATTACATATGAAGACATATGTACATAAATAATTTGTGATTAAAAAACTAATTATACAAGTATAAACATTTTAACGCGAGGAAAACACTTTTGGTCAAGTGCTAGGAGGCTAATGGGTTGCAACGAAGGAGTGCAAGGCCTCTAATGGGAGTTTAAGGTCTAATGACCACATGTTTTGGAGTTTACGGCCCAGGGGAGTAAACTCCTGGTCGTAAACTCTCAATGAGGTCCCTAAATGAAGCTTAGAATTACTACAACTCTAGTGGTGAATTGTTTCAAGGCTAAATCAAGTGTTTAGGCTTCCTATTAACTCCTTTAACGAGTTTACGGCCCTGGGACCATATTCCCTTGGAGTTTACGACGGTAAACTCCCTTGGGAGGGTGTTTATGGTGTTTTCAAGTCTCTAACATTTCAAGGTTTTGATCTATGTTGGGTTCTAGGCATAAGGAAGGAGTTAGGGTGTCATTTGACCCCTTTATAGGGGTTTACGGCCCAAGAACTTGTCTTGGCTGTAAACTCCTTAATACTTGGATTCCTTGTGTTTTCTAGGCTTTAAACACTTTAGGGTACATGTCTAAAATCAAGTCTAAGCCTTAGGTGTCTTAAAAGCACCATTTTGAGCATGTTCTTTGGAGTTTACGGCCTAAGATATTCTTGGGACGTGAACTCCCAAACTTGGGTGATTCTAGCTTGATTTCATGTCCCTAATACACTCCTATACAAGTCCAAGGCAGTAGTATATCACGGGGGACAATCTAGGCTTGGTTTCGGGAGTTTACCGCCCAAGAACACCTTGAGAAGTAAACTCCTAAATCGAATGATTTAGCTATGTAATCTATGTTATGAACACATTTAAAGCTTTCTAACACTACTAGAAAGAGTTACTCACAATTTGGGATAAAAACCCGAAGATCCGTGAGAGAGAATTTTGACTTTTCTCTAAATGGAATTCAACTAATGAACTAATTTGGTTCAGAATTCTATTTATAGTCCTGAGATTTTTGGCAGAAAATATTTTTATTCCTGGAGTGAACTCTAATATCCTAGAGTATTGGAATAACAGTGTTGCACAAAACCCTAGTGCAATCCACTCTCCTAATATCTCCTTAAGTGTAAATCTTGAAAACTGCCAAACTTATACTCGAAGTCTGAATTTTCACTGTAACTGTTCTACTTCTATTGGCTTGATATGGTTTGATCAGAATGGAAAATTTTGGGTTGTCACATCATCCCCCTGTTGAAGGGAATTTCGTCCCGAAATTAGAATTTAGGCAAGGAAGTATGTACGAATGATCAAGTCGTGAGGAGGAAAACTTCCTAATCGATTGGTTCTAGCGCTCCTAAGTGAAATCGGGTTCTCGGTTGGAATCCCAACGAACCTTCACTAACTAGCGACGGCGTTGCTTCGTCCACTTGACCTCTCAGTTGAGGGTCACTACGGTTCTAATACGAAGGCGAGGATCTCGACGAGTGGAGTTACAAGAGTCCTAACGGAAAGGTATGGTTTCACGATCGAGACGCGAAGAGTAGGATGTACGTTACTGAGTTCGCGGAGTAGGTCTAGTTTGTGCGAGGCACAGGACCGATTCTGATAAGAATCTCGGAGGTCCTAACTATATTGGATTTAGCTTTCCACGCGATACGAAGCGTATTAAGCCATTCCCAGAGTGAGTTCTCCTAAAGAACTTGGTCACTCACTTGGAATTCCAAAGGTTCCTTTTCTTGCTTAACTTCCCATTCAAAGGTCACCCCTTGCTGGGTCAAAGTCGTACGGGTTTCTGTAATTTGCGAGGAGTTCTGAATGAACTATGACAGTAGGTCGGTAAGACCTAGAATTTGGCGAATGACTGTCGGCGTCTCCGGTGTCGACAAATGCTCAAAGGTTTTGAAAAATTGAAAAAGTACTCAAAATTTCCCCCATTACTAACAATGTGTCATAGAAATTCAACTCTTCAATTTCAAAACTCGTGCCTAGAGAACTTCGCAAAAAGTTCCTTTGAAGGTAATGTTTCCATGGGTTCCTTCTTACTACAAGGGTAGATAAGTAAGTCATTACATGGAGAAATGACGAGCTGATCCAAGTAAGAAAGACGTACCATATTCGTTTAGCTCATGAAAGCTATGGGCGTATTGGTCCTATCCGAAGGGTATCACTACGGACTCGAAGTGTCCGCATCGAGTTCGGAAGATAGCCTTCCGGACATCCTTCCCTAACACTCGAATTGGTGATATTCGGATCTCAGATCCATTTTTGAAAGTAATTATTTCCTTGCGTTTGCTCAACATTTCATCTATGCGAGGTAGAGATAACGATTTCTAATGAAAATCTTGACGGAGCCCTCGATATCCGAAGCACATACAATGCAATCCGTCGATCTCTGGGAGAATAAGACTGGGGGTTCTCCAGGGTGAGAAGCCTAGTCTTCTTATTCTATCGATGTGCAGTTCGTTAAGTTGTTTGTACTGTTCTGGTATTTCCGTAGGTGTTTAGACTATAGGGCGATTTGTTTACAAGAGTCGTACTGGGTTCTAAGTTTGTGCACATGATGATGTGATTACTCGTAGACTTAAGCAGTTCTCCGTCCTGAAGTTCATATTAGAATTCATACATGGTTTCACAATCACAATTTCGGGTATGCGAGTCATATATAATTAAGATTGAAAAGGTAGTCGAATAACTGATTCTTCTTTAAGCTCACATCCCATAGGGGAAAAAGAAGTTAAAGTGGAATCATCAATTCTAAACCTGTAGAAGCTTGATTATATATCACTCTTATGTATACCTTCCTCAGTGATAGATCAATCGCATAAATCCTTGGATTAAACTTGACGTACTGCATGAGTGGTACTTCGGGGATTTCTTCGGAAAGAAAATAACTAAGAGGTACTCCTGGCATGAGTACTTCGGTGTTCTGATATGACGGCTTTGCTGGAAAAGTGATCTAGAAGAAAGAGATGTACGCATGAAGCTGTTTTCGTGAGGATCAAATTGAATCGAGTCGTATGATAATGTCGAAATCATACTGAAACTTAAAGACATTAGATTTGAACATAAGACGTTTTACAGACAAAACACAATCGTGCAACCATCAACAGAGTTACACTACTTTAGACGTACAACAAGACCATTGTTGCGAATAAGATATACTACAAAAGACAAGTATACGCAGCACGAGCATCCCTATAAAGACAGGATCTCGCAAAAGGTAAGACCCTAGTTGCACTAGTTCTGGATAGTCTATAAGTCTGTTACAACGAAACGCCTTAATTACATTAACGGGGGTTCCGGAGCAGGTTCTCCCGCAGCTGTGATCCTGAGAATCCTCCCATCTGCGCCAGAGTTCTTTGATATAGGGCAATCCTTCTTGACATTCCCTATCTCACCACATTGGTGGCATGACTGGCTAGTACTAGCTTTGGTGACGGGATTGCGGTGTTTAGCCAGTGTTATGTGGACACGAGTGCCTTCCTTGTTACTCCACTTTGAAAATTGCTTCCTAAAGCATTCGGCGTTATAACTACTCTCGTGTGTAGGGTTAGTCCAGATGAAAGGGACTTGAGTGATGGGTCGTGCCGGTACAGGAATAGTAGGGGTTTCCACTTGTTGTTGTTGCATGGCAAGTTTTTGGGATTTCTTGCGTTCCCTCTGAGCTTGACGCTTCTGTTTCTTCCTTTGGGTCTTACTACTTTGCAAGTCCATGGCTGTTGCCATTTGTTGGTTTCCCGGTTTGGTACTACCATCAGAACTCTCGGCTCCTTTTTTAGTCTTGTTTGTGTTGCCTGAGTTGATGTGTGTAAGGAAAGTTGTCACAGCAGCTGCTACTGCAGCTTGTAATGTAGCGGCGTCAATATGAAGGATAGGGGTTTCGTTGCTTGGCTGATTGTTTCCTGATGACGACATGATTCTATAATACGAATGATAAGGATTTTTGTGAGCGATTCTGGTTGACCCTAGATGTACTTAGATTGTTCAAGAAAAGAGTAAGAGTATGTTCTCGAAAGTGTGACCTACATCCCTATGATGCAGTCCTAGTAATGGAATGGAAGTATGATCGCGAAGGTTTGACCTACATCCCTATGATGCAGTCCTAGTAATGAGTAGAAGTAAGTTCGTAGAATGGTCTCAAGACGTTTGTCGTTCAAGCCGAGGTATCGTGGGTTGGTGAATAACAAGATCCAACCACTGAAAGAGACTTGGAAATGTCTCCGGGGCTAAATTATTATAGTCCAATGACTTGACTAAAGCATGTTTCAGATAGACCCCAATGAAAGTATGATAAGAGTACTTGAATGAAGAATGACACAGAAGTTAGCCGGCTGTCAATATCTTTGATATTCACGATGTACAGATTCAGGAAAATGACCTTGTAAAGGTCTTACATCATATCCACAGAGAAGATAGTTCTTGACAACATAAAGACCTAACTAAAGTACTTACGGTACAAGATAATTTCATAGAAAATGCCACATCGGGCATAGACAGAAAACACGATTCCTTTTTATAAGGAAAATAAAGTAAAGCGCCTGCTACTGGCGACGGTTATCCCTCTTGTGAACTCTCAGTTCAGCCAGTTGACGTTCCACGTCAAGTAGGTGTCTTTCGTACACTCTCTGGCATACTCGGAGCTCTATAACCTCGGCTCGTGATTCAGTCAGTGCTTGCAGCAGGGTTTCATGGTTTCTCTCTGATCTCTCGTGAGCGTCTTCTAGACGAATGGTGCGGAGGGTATGCATTCTCGCATCGGCGACAACTTCGGTAATCTGATGTAGGGTTGTCCTGCCTTGAATCTCCTTTCGGTCCACTCTGCGGACCAAGATTGGCAAGATTCTGTATGCTGAGCCCCCATTGTTCAGGTCGTCAAAACTTTGGTCGCCATTAAATGGCATGGGCTGATCTTGTCCTTGCCTCCTTGTTTCCAAGCATTCCACCCACTCAAGGGGTCGGGCCATGAAAAGCCGGACGAGGGTTAGGAATTGGAAAGGGAGCTGCTTGGGGTAGGTTCTCAACCTCTGGTTCGGAATTAGCATCATCCGAAGGGTTTTCATCATGGTGATCATTCACAGGGACATGATGATCATTCTCTGGTTCTTCTTCAAACCAACCATTTATGACCTCATTCGGAAGGTACTGGTTGCCATGGGGATGGAGTCCAACTATGTTTTCTATGCGAGAATTTAGGGTAAGAGAATAATTATTAGACGAACTATCTATATAATTATTTAGAAAACCTTCATTAGTTACATCGCTATTTGTGAAGTGCATACCAGCTATGTGTAATCTAAACAGGATACACCTTCAAATAAGTGACCTTAACTCCCTATTCACACAGAATAGGGGTGAAGTAAAAATTCCACAGATTCTAAGTCTATAACATCCTAATTACATATAGCCTTAGTGTATCCACTTAGCAACTATCAACTTAGTAATGAAGATCCCGTTTTAATTCTCAAGTATAAAGTACTTATAGTAACACCAAATACTCCTATAGTATTTTAATTTTAATGTTATGTTCTATTGTTCTCATTATGGTAGGGTTGGTAAGATTTTAGCATTGTTGCAACCACACAATTAAACTTAAGCACATGCTAGTCAACCCTCGGATAATATAGGTGATCAGGCTATATCTTCCCAGTTTTGACCATATGTCTCTAAGCCCACTTGTGTTGCACAACAATCGTAATTCTTTTGTACTATCCTAGTGACATTGATTTTAGTATGAATGCAGCACGTATACTTACTTAAATATTTTATTATTTAAAGTATAAACTCTTGGTCAGAGTACTTTTAATCCCTTATATATTTATAGTTAGTATATCTTTTATGGGTTGATATACTTAATTCACTATAAACAATGCTCTGATACCAATCTGTCACACCCCAAAACCAAGAACGGCGGAAACGTTCTGGGGCGGAGGACGTCATGTACAGTATCACAACAATGTAAAGTAGTAAACAAGCAACAACATCATCCATTGCATTAATAAAAGTATTATTATACAAGTGTGTTCTGTCAAATTTCGATAAACACTAAAGGATAAATCAAAATGAAAGATGAGTCTTCAACGAGCTCCATCTTCCCTAATCCTTGCATCGGTACCTGTCTATGATGACCTGAGGATACAAGTAATTTTGAAAGCGAGTATCAGCTTTGAAGCTGGTGAGATCATAAGTATTTTAGTGTCTAAATTGTATGTAAGAGTTTGTAAGCATTTTTATGTAAACAAATTGTAAGTATATAAAAAAGTAAATGAACTGTAAGTATGAAAATGTTTGTAAAACAACTGTAAACGTTTGAAAAACCCTAGAAATCCCTATGATTTCTACTATTATAACAGGGAGTCTTCTACCAAGACTTAACTGATCTCGATGTAGCCTTCTACCAAGGCATCTAGTGTCTGTGTGTGTCTCTAGTAAGAGTGTGTATTTTCCCAAGTCCGACTTTTATTAGCCAAAAATATAGTTTTCTACATTATCGTACGTCGTGTGAAATATTCACGAAGTGAATGTAATGGGAAAATGAAATAGTACTATGGTGTAGTACCGAACTACAACCATAACAATTACCTTAAGTCTAAGGTAATACTTATGAGTACTGTAGCATTTGAAATAAATGACTACATCGGTACCCAACTGCCTTATTTGAGGGATAAGGTATAATGTGATGTCTAGATCCCAGACTATACGCTCCCTTATCAAAGGGATTTTGGGACCTACCCATGAACCCTGCATGTATGCAAGCATGAGCATCCACATTACTATGATCATGTATACTCGATATAACGATCACAATTGTGTTGTGATTCATCGGTATAATTAGATCCTGAACTCGTTCCATGCTATAGCACCTAGTGATGTATGTCCTATGTATATGTAAGCGTACTCATGTAAGTGTGATCATGTAATTGTACTTATATAAGTGTGATCATGTAATAGTATAGTAGTTCACTATAATGTTCCACATGTGCTAGCTTTAATGTGTGTTCTCTCTATCTAGCAAGTATAATAATGTAATGTAATGTTATAGTACCCGATATATAACTAATATTTAAACGACCTTCGAACAAGTACCCGATATCCCACCAGACCACATCTCAAGCGCGAAAAGGAAATAGGGTGGATAGTCTTCCTAAGTCTTTTAAACATTTCTTATATAACTATACATATAGAGGCATGCAATTTATAATATAAAAGCATAAATAAGTTTTGTAAAACATTTGAACATAATTATTATTTTAAGAAAAGATCGACTTCATGTCAATCTATAAAACAATTTGAAGGCATGGGTTTGATAAAACAGTTTAGTATAAAGAAACATGTGTTTGAAACACAATTGAAAATAAGTTTGAAATGTAATATACAGAGTAAAATGTACAGTGTAATATGGAGTTTAACACATATAAAATGTTTATAAAAATCATTTGAAGGAAACTGTTTGGTAAAACGGCTAATGTGTAGTAAATCATTTGAATGTTGCATATTAATCACATGTGATTGATATAATAACTAGCATGATTCTACTTGTATCCCCCCCCCCCCATAAAACATTTAAAAATAGTTTATAACATTATTTAAGGGGTATGAACTCACCTGCAGTAAGTGACCAGAATTGAACGGACTGTTATCGTAAGGAAGGATCGGACAAGTGCTTGGTGTCAAGTGAAGACTTTAGACACACACAATGATCCTAATTACATATGAAGACATATGTACATAAATAATTTGTGATTAAAAAACTAATTATACAAGTATAAACATTTTAACGCGAGGAAAACACTTTTGGTCAAGTGCTAGGAGGCTAATGGGTTGCAACGAAGGAGTGCAAGGCCTCTAATGGGAGTTTAAGGTCTAATGACCACATGTTTTGGAGTTTACGGCCCAGGGGAGTAAACTCCTGGCCGTAAACTCTCAATGAGGTCCCTAAATGAAGCTTAGAATTACTACAACTCTAGTGGTGAATTGTTTCAAGGCTAAATCAAGTGTTTAGGCTTCCTATTAACTCCTTTAAGGAGTTTACGGCCCTGGGACCATATTCCCTTGGAGTTTACGACCGTAAACTCCCTTGGGAGGGTGTTTATGGTGTTTTCAAGTCTCTAACATTTCAAGGTTTTGATCTATGTTGGGTTCTAGGCATAAGGAAGGAGTTAGGGTGTCATTTGACCCCTTTATAGGGGTTTATGGCCCAAGAACTTGTCTTGGCTGTAAACTCCTTAATACTTGGATTCCTTGTGTTTTCTAGGCTTTAAACACTTTAGGGTACATGTCTAAAATCAAGTCTAAGCCTTAGGTGTCTTAAAAGCACCATTTTGAGCATGTTCTTTGGAGTTTACGGCCTAAGATATTCTTGGGCCGTGAACTCCCAAACTTGGGTGATTCTAGCTTGATTTCATGTCCCTAATACACTCCTATACAAGTCCAAGGCAGTAGTATATCACGGGGGACAATCTAGGCTTGGTTTCGGGAGTTTACCGCCCAAGAACACCTTGGGAAGTAAACTCCTAAATCGAATGATTTAGCTATGTAATCTATGTTATGAACACATTTAAAGCTTTCTAACACTACTAGAAAGAGTTACTCACAATTTGGGATAAAAACCCGAAGATCCGTGAGAGAGAATTTTGACTTTTCTCTAAATGGAATTCAACTAATGAACTAATTTGGTTCAGAATTCTATTTATAGTCCTGGGATTTTTGGCAGAAAATATTTTTATTCCTGGAGTGAACTCTAATATCCTAGAGTATTGGAATAACAGTGTTGCACAAAACCCTAGTGGAATCCACTCTCCTAATATCTCCTTAAGTGTAAATCCTGAAAACTGCCAAACTTATACTCGAAGTCTGAATTTTCACTGTAACTGTTCTACTTCTATTGGCTTGATATGGTTTGATCAGAATGGAAAATTTCAAGTTGTCACAGTGTGATCCCATAAGTTATGATGAGTATTCTGATGATTGTTATGGTGTATTTTTAGTATGGTGATGCTATGCACTAGACTAATTGGCAGTTCTGGCGCCGATGAGGGATCAGGCTCAGGCTCTGGATCTGGGCAGCTCGATGATCAGATGAGGGGGTTTATTTCATCTGATATCACATTCAATATCATTGACCATACTCATGTGATCTTCGGTACGGTCAAGGAGGGTGTTTTGGAGATTTTGGATGAGAGGTTGGGTGCATTCCGCACTGAGATGGCAGCCATGATGGGGATGCACACGTTGACGTTCAGGGAGTTCCGAGATTGTGAAGCTCCATACTACCATGGGGCTAGGGACCTCATTGCTAGCAGCAGGTAGTTGGTGGATGTTGCCAATGCCTTTCGCACCGACCGTTGTCCCGAGGGGGACAAAGTCCGACTTGCTTCCTGCCTTCTGAAGGACAGGATGCGGGATTGGTGGGACGAGGTTAGACAATCTATTGGAGATGATATCGCTATCGATGCGATGACCTGGAGTGATTTCCCGACCAGGTTCATTGCGGAGTTTGCACCAGTGATTGAGGTGCAGCAGCTAGCACGGGAGTTCCAGGACCTCCAACAGACTACTGAGACGGTGGCCAAGATCACCGCCATGTTCTGGGAGAGTGCCCTTCTTATTCTGCAGTATGTGGCAGACGAGGAGATGAAGAAAGCCCGGTACCATGAGATGCTGAGGAGAGATATCCGACAGTTTGTTAGCCGATCCAACTACAAGACGCTGGAGGATATGATAGAGAGGGCTCGGGAGAGGGAGCTGGATTTGGAGATGGATAGGAAGAGGAAACCAAATGGGGTTCAGATAGGGAGTTTGGGCAAAAAGCCCAGGGTATCGAATCATAGACCGAGGACCCAGCAGGGACGCATCCGCTGTAGCAAGTGCGGCAAGATGCACGAGGGGGTGTGCAGGGCGGGTAGTTCGGGCTGCTTTAAGTGCGGTTGAACGGATCATGTCAGCAGGGATTGTACTGCTGCCACCATCACCACAACAATATCTGATCTGATTTGCTTCCAGTGCAATCAGAGGGGCCACAAGAGGTCCCAGTGCCCGAGTTTAGCAGCAGCAGGACAGGTGGCGATACCCGATCCTGCTACATTGAGGATTATCAATGGTCGTCAGGGACAGACAGAGGCGCCTGTGGCGAAGAGAAGATCCTTCCAACTAACAACAGAGGAGTCACGTGCAGCTCCCGATGTTGTGATGGGTATGTATCTTCTCATTATCTCTTTATTTATATAGATTGTCGCTTTTGTTTATGTGTTTCGTTATAGGATCGTTCTTAGTGAACGACATATCTGCTCTGGTATTATTCGATTCGGGGGCTATCTGATCTTTTGTATCGCTCGTGCTTAGCAAGCGATTTGTTGGAGATCTGGGGGATCTATACTGTCCCCTTGATGTAGAGATTGCAGATGATAGGACCGCTCGAGTCTCGAGGGTTCATCTGGTATGTACACTGTAGTTGTTCGATGAGCAGTATGCCATGGATTTGGTCCCCATTCCCCTACGAGGGAATAAGGTTATCGTGGGTATGGACTGGTTGAGCCCCAATGGGGTAGTGATCAACTGCGAGCAGTAGCTAGTGTGAGTTCGGACCCCAAGTGGGGGAGGCTTGGTGATTCAAGGCGAGGGGTCGCAGTGTGGACCGAATATGTGTTCAGCAGCGAGGGCAAGATGCTACCTACAACAGGGTTGCACAGGTTATGTCGCCTATGTCATGGATACCCAGGATAAGGTTAAGGCGACCGTGGATGATGTACCGATCGTACGGGAGTACCCGGACGTGTTCCCGGAGGATTTGCCCAGGGTACCTCCAGAGAGGCAGGTAGAGTTCAGGATTGACCTAGTTCATTGTGTGGCTTCGTTAGCCAAGGCACCATATCGTTTGGCTCCCCCCGAAATGCAGGAGTTGTCTACACAGCTACAGGAGCTGTTAGACAAGGGATTTATCAGGCCGAGCAGTTCGCCATGGGGAGCCCCGACTCTGTTTGTGAAGAAGAAGGACATGTCACATCGGATGTGTATAGATTACCGGGAGTTGAACAAGGTAACAGTGAAGAACCGTTATCCCCTTCCGAGGATTGACGATTTATTTGACCATCTTCAGGGTGCATCTTGGTTCTTCAAGATTGATCTGCGATCGGGTTATCACCAGATGCGAGTCCGGGACGACGATGTGCAGAAGATAGCCTGTCAGACTTGCTATGGCCATTACGAGTTCATAGTGATGTCGTTTGGGCTCACGAATGCTCCTACCACGTTCATGGATCTCATGAACCGCACACTGTGATAGTTTTCATCGATGATATCTTGGTTTATTCCAAGACTCAGGAGCAGCACGAGGAGCACATGATGGAGGTGCTGGAGACTCTGAGGAGGGAGAGACTTTTCACAAAGTTCTCCAAGTGCAATTTTTGGTTGTGCGAGGTGCAGTTTCTGGGGTACCTTGTCAACCAGAAGGGTATTATGGTCGATCCAGCCAGGTAGAGGTCGTGATGTAGTGGGAGGTTCCGAGGTCTCCATCCGAGATTCAGAGTTTTCTTGGTTTGGCGGGTTATTATCGGAGATTCATCCAGGATTTCTCCAAGATTGTGTTGGATTAGATGTCTAAGCCCATAACTATTATTGTTATGTACTCGACCCGAGAGTAGCATGGTCCATTTGGGTTGCATAACACCAAGACAAATTGTTAGCATGGACTCTTGAGAGAAGGTTATATATGATTTGTTAATATATTATAAGTTATAATATATATTAATATGAAATCATATATTTTAATTAGTATTGATCAAGAGTTAATTTGGAATTAATTTAGTGATCAAAAGAGACTAATCAAATATGTGGGGACTAATTATGGTAATTAGTTATATTTATATGTGTTGGGCTTATGATCCATGTTGGACCAAGTTTATGTTTGGATACATAAAGAGTTGGGCCACATGAACCATGGATCATAAAACCCATGGGTATTGACTTGGGTTATACCCATGACCCTTGGAATCCTACATATAAATAGATGAGTACATAGCCAAAAACTACACACTTGTTCTTGGAGTTCATATGGACGGTTTTGGAGTATGAAGATTCCCTCTCAAGAGTCACCTTTATCCTAGGTGAGTTGTGATTCCATTTGAGGTGTAACACTTAGCGCACTAAGTTCCCAAAGGCCAAAGTCTTTCAAGCCACATTAAATCCATCAAGGTTTCAAGCTACATAAAAGGTATGTCACCTTAACTAGTATTTTATATTGTTTATGTCAATTGCATGCTAGTTATAAGCTTAAAGCTTTGGAAACCATTTGCATGTATAATTAGTGAAAACATAGATCCAAAGCTTCTAGGGTTGTATGTGTACCATAGGATGTTGTAGTATACAAAACCCAACGGCGGTATCAGAGACATGGGTTGTTTTCAATTATACTTGATGCAATTGCTGAAAAAATCGAAAATCTGGCTTTCTGGACGGTGGACTCGCCGATTCCACCGGGGGACTCGCGGAGTCCAAGAGTAAATTCATCCTACTCGTCGAGTAGGTTCATACACTCGACGAGTTGGAGGCCTAGAGTGTAGATTTTCGACTTTTAAGGCTAGAATTGAACTATAATCATTACCCTAAGCTGTTTTTGAACTTATAAACATATATTTGATGTGGTAATGATCATTCTAATCCAATTCAAAAGATAATTATCAAAAGTTTCATGTTTTGTATTAGTTTAATGGTTAGGCTAATTACATAAAAATTGTTTGATTTGAATTGTCTTGTTCATATGAGTTTAATCTAGATCATTGTTTTCTTGACATGTTTGGTTGTTTATTGGATTATCTATATGGCCTTTAATGGATTCCATAACTTGTCCTCAGGTTATGGAAAACCAGAAGTTTTTACTTTTAAAAGAATCATTAAATTCATAGGTTATAAACTTGAAGAGTCATTTTTCCATAAATTGTTTTATGACATCCATAACTTGTCCTCAAATTACGGATTTTCAAGAGTCTCTTCATTAAAGTCTTTAAAACCTATGTTAAACTCATATGTTATGAAATTGAAAAGTTTTTGAATTGTTCAAAACTTTCCCTCAAGTTTTGGAATTTGTAAAGTTTCCCCCTCATGAATACTTTAATTCCAAATTGAACCCTAGAATTTTAAAGTTTAAAATTCAGCCCTTATACTATTATAATATTAATAGTTAATATATATATATATATATATATATATATATATATATGTGTGTGTGTGTGTGTGTGTGTGTATAAGAACAAATTCAGCCTTACCGTTAGTAGGCCTCATTCATGAAGCCGGTCTATAAGGGGGGTATAAGGTTACTGCCTATAAAATGGCAGTTTAATGGGTGTCCACTCTCACCCACCGCTTTCTTGACTGGTGGAGGGTTGTTAGCCGAACGAGTAGGAAAGGCCTCTAATTCTCCCTTCATTAAAAGTATAATGATAAATATAAAGTAATTAAACTTTATTAAATTCCCAATCTTAGTTACTTTAGGAAAATGTGAATTGGGTGCTAACCCATGAAATTGTGCTTTGCACCTTGTTAAGTCGTTAGTGGAGCGTGTGTGGTTAACCGGCACGCTAATTTGGGACTAACAATGTGTGATAAAGGGTAGTTTGATGTTGATCATAGATCAATGGAGCGTGTGTGGTTAACTGGCACATTGATTAGGTGGTTGTAACATTGGGTGTACCAAGCTAATTTGCATGGTTATTCACTCCTTGTTTGTAATCCTTGGCATCCCAGTCACAAACTTGAAGGGCGCAATCGAGATTTAAACATGCCATTGAATAGTTCAATAAATCTCAAAGGATTTAGGAATTTCAATCCATTTAAGACCTAAAAAATTCTTTTTCTTTTTTCATGGTGGAAATTGGTAAATCATCGTTTACCTACCTTCAAATATTTTGTAGCTTGGATTACAACATCCTTCTTCCAAGTTATAAAATATTGTGTTGGGTCCTAGCCTTAATATTTCATATTGGGTGTTATATTAAGGTCTTAATTCAACTAAACTTGAATTTCTCCCTCATAGATGTCTAGTTCAGACAATTGTGGTCTTCCATATCCTTTTGGATAAAGCCTTCCTAATGAAGATGATATCCCACATGACTATCAAGGTGAAAGATTAATCCCTTTGTTGTGCATTAATGGTACTAGAAGTCATGCTTCACTTCCTTTACCTCCTCCAATTATTCTCCCTAACCCACAAGTTCAATGACTTGAAAAGTTCAAGGTCACTCAAGCCCTATTAGCAAAGTTTATATGCACCCACATCTTGGAGATGAAGTCATATATAGACAGGCCGGGAGAGTTGGGTGTCAAAGTCTCAAGGAAGTTGACTATTGACTGGGTTCTTCAATCATTTCATAAGTCACATAGTAAGTTCCTTAAGGACTACTATGTGACAGACCATGACATGTCCCTTTATGATCTTACCTGTTTGCTTGATGTTGCTGAATCAACAATGATTTGAAGCACTGGTAAAGCAAATTTGATTGGAAGATCTACTTCCCAAACTTACTTGGACATTGACAATGGTAACATTGGAAGTCCATAAAAGTTTTTTCTTCCAAATGGAAAGGGATCGGCCACAGTCAACCCGGTTGACCTAATGGTAAAGAGAAAGGCTAAATCTGAGATAGTCCTGTGTACCATCCCAAAAGAGTCTATATGTTTCTTTTTCCAAGAGAAGGGGCATTGGTTGCGAAGCTGTCCAAATTTACCTGAAGGTCCATAAGGATGGTAAAGTCAAAATGTTTGACTCTACTTCAGGTAAGTCTACTATCTAACTCTATTAACTTCCTATTTGGAGATTCTTATTACATGATGTGACTAGGTCGCATCTTGATGTTTTGAAGAATTGAAGAAAATAAAGGAATCTTAAAAGAAGAGTAAGTTGATTCTAATCGTGAAGATGGATTTTGATCGCATGGCTCGGTGATCAGAATTTTGAGTTGTTGCTTAAGAGTTATGATAGATTGCTTAGGAATAGATAACAACATAGTTTTCATTTGTAATTGCATTGTAAGGAAAAGTTTTTTCCGTAGTTTTGTAAATAAAGATTTTTTTTGATTTTATTTATTTTAAGTTTCCTTACAATGGCATTTATGAAAAATTATTGTTTATATGATTCCATTAATAGCAATATTGGAAAATAGATTTGATTCTTTTGTTTGAGGTAGTGTCATAATTTACCAAATAAGGAAAGATTTTCATCACCCAAGTAGGGATGGCAATGGGTACGGGTATACCGGGTTTTGTGTTCCCCATCCTCATACCCGAATCCCCATCCCCATCCCCATCCCCATACCCGACCCCATCCCTATCAGGTATTTAAAATCTATCCCCATCCCCATCCCCAATAGGGATCGGGGATCCTCAATGGGTAATCGGAGATTTTTACCCGTTACAAAGTTTTGAACTTCTATGAAAAATAAATCATAATTATATATTAACCAACAAAACAAAAACTAATAGAATTCATATAGAGCACTGTAATCAGTGAATGTCTTCAAAAACGAACAATAACATTCAAGCTTACAAATTAAACCATTTTTTTTTGCAAAAAAGACATAAAAAGTCTTCCCAAAATTATACGTTTGATTGTTAAAAAAACCTTACTTTGTCTACTAAACTTTTGCTTATCCATTATTAAAAATAAAATCATAAAATAATACTATATATATATATATATATATATATATATATATATATATATATATATATATATATATACCCATCGGGGCCGGTTTCGGGTATGGGTATGGGTACCCGACAGGTAGAACCATCCCCATACCCATCCCCGCTTTTTACATTCGGGTAATACCCATCCCCAGTCAACTCGGGGATTTACCCGATCAACTTGGGTTAGGGTTTCGGGTACCCATCGGGTACAGGTTTTTTTGCCATCTCTACACCCAAGTTTCAGTTGGATAGAAACTTGAAATCATGCAAATTGTATTGTATGATGAATGAGAATTTTTCATCTTTGGGAAATTAAGACTAATTCCTTGTTCACATGTATATGTGAGTCAAGTAAAGGACTAGAAGATCAGGTACACTTGGTTGTGCACTGATCAGGTCCACCACAAAGAATGATAAGACTATTCGTCATGATTTACTAAAAGTTAGTAAATATGGTTATACTTGCAAGTTTAAGTATAATTCTGAAACATTGGAAAAGTTTCAATGTATAGCAGGATGAATAAGAAGAATCAAATTAGGCAGAAAGATAAAAGTTTGTCCATTCTGAATAGTGATGGGTTTTGGTCATAATACATCCTACGTGCTCATACAAACCCTAATGCTTGGATCTAGGTTTCTCTATTGTACATGCTTTGAATCCAAGACTATAAACCCTAATTCTAGCATATGGAAATCAATATTAACATATAATTAGGTTTATGATATTACCTTGATTGTTATGTAGCAATAACAATCCCAATTCCTCCTTGAACTGACTTTGGAAGGCTTAGAGTCACAAGTGTCACTCCTCTAATGGCTCACAAACACCATAAGCAAGAGGATGAAGAGGAGAGAGGATGGAGGCTGCCCAAAAAGTGTGAAAAACCCTAGAAGGTTGCTTGTCCACGTTTTTGAGCCTTAAGGGTTCTATATATAGTGAGGCAATTAGGGTTATCTAACAAGGAAACCCTAATTTGGATGCTTAAGCCCTAAGCAACCCATGGAGCCCTTTCTTAAAGCCTTAGACGACTTCATATGGGCTTTCCCCATAGAATTCGTCCACCTTATAATAAAAGGCAATCCATGGCCCAAATTGCAATTATCTTATAATTACAATTCCAGTCCCTTAAGTTTAATTAATATCTTTTAGTCACAAAACTAATTACCAATTAATTATTGACTAAGATTAATTAAACAATATGATTTCTCCTTTAATATATTATTCTCATAATATATTAATAAATCATATTTAATCCTTTCTCTCCATAATTCATCCTATCAAGTTGCTTCGGTGAAGGCAACCCAAAAGGACCATGCACCATCGGGTCAAGTACATACCAAAATAGTTATGGACTTAGACACTAATCCAACAGTCTCCCACTTGGATAAGTCTAATAACTATTATGCGTATGACTTCAGATCCTGATCTGCAATCGTAGCTTTCCAAAGCCGCTGTCAACTCTGATCATATCAAATACGTGTGTCCTTAGATAAGGGATCATATATTCCTCCATTCTAGATATCATATGAGACATGATTTCAAATCATTCTCTTTGTACTACTTCTCGATTTCTGATTTATGATGACAGACTAATTGAACAAATCAAATTAGCCCTAGCCTGGCCAAGCATTTACGTTTGTCATCACTAAACCATCGAGGGGCCCAAGGATATCGCCTTTATCCTACTTTGAACAAAAGGAGTGGATAAACTTTGATACAATGCTCGCTTGTACTCACGCACCGAATCACACACAACAATATGTTTTATAACACCAAGTTACTAGTGCGTTTACATATTATCAATGTGCAACCAATTCGCAAGATACAACTCACACATCTCGGTTTCAAGAATATAAGATGTTATCGTCTCACTAATTACTCGTGATACAATTCATGGAGTGATCCAAGTGAGCGTGGGTTTGATCCAATGCTCAAATCCTATTCATAAGCACTCATGAACGTTGTAGCAAACATTTGCTTATGTCTAATACTTTTCAAGACAATCCACACACCAATTCATGACAGTCTTCATTCATATCTACTTCCAACATATGAACGACTGTGGCCCGTTCGAATAATTCGACTGTTCTTAACCAATTAAATTATTCTGGAAGTCAAATCATGCAAATGTGAAACACAAGAATAATACTAATCCCATATGGCCTCAAACCTTGGAGTATAAATAAAACGCCTTTTATTTATCACCATATTGATTACTCATTATTTGTCGTTTCGGGTAATCAACTTCTTACTTGAATTCCAACACTTGTCCCATACTCCTAGTATGCACACAATGTTTACCTATGGTTCTTACTTTGTGAAATAGATCACATTGAACACATTTTCAATCCTTCTCATTTCACAACTCCAAATCCGTTTTTTCATAAGTTAAAGAATATCAAATTCTTGTTATTTATAGAATATGCTAGATTCTAACATTCTATGCAACTATCCTTTCGTAATGTCACTGTACCAAAGTCACAAAGACTATTGCCAATGATATTACAAAGTCCTCTATCGGAGATTGTTACAAGACAATTCCTTAGATATGATGTCTCTCACTCAAAGTACATTCCTTTGAACATCCTTTTGCATAAAAGTTTCTAATCTAGACATAGATTTTCAATATTCAATTCCCAATATGGACATGCTTCCATATTTTCCATATGACAACTCATTCTTAATAGAATCTTATCTATTCGTAATGATGTCGATATGGTCCATCCAATATGAGAACATTTTCATATCTTCCAATACTATACTTCCAACTACTCACAAGCGACCAATCCTCGTCGAACTTTGGATTGTCCTTTGATAGTTGTTTAATTATTTTAGTCAAAACCGATTCTAGTCCCTTTTCCCTCTAAATGCGCTAGACATTTGGAAAATTTTAGAATAGTCAATCATTAAAGCATTCGCAATCGATCCTATACCCGAAGCGTATGGGACACGACGCATAATGTTTTATTTGCTATGTTCTCAAAATTCGAATTGTGAAGAGGAATGCCGTAATCATAATCGAAATTTTAAGAACACTCTATGTACCTTTGACTAAGTTTATTAACATTTCTCAACCTAATCCTTTAGATTTGAAATGAAGCATAATATTCTCTCCCTTAATTATAGCAAAACAACCTTTCAACTCTTACAACTTTGCAAAGTATGACTCTTGTTTTCTATAATTAATATTGCCAACTTTGCAATACGTGCCTTAATAATCATACAATCATAACATTTATGCTCCCACTATCATGATGATTATTGTAAAACATAACACTTATGCTCCCACTAGCTTCGACATGTATTCATAAACATCTTAACTTTCAGAAAAACAATACTTATTGAATTTCTTAAGTTTATGTTTCTAATACTTAGTGCTTTGATAATCTTTTATCAAGGCTTCTTGAACTTATACGCCTTTGCCTTCGATAGTTCATATGTGTGTGTAAACAATTGCCAAACCTCACAATTCAAATTATGGAAAGGGATGTCGTAACCATAATCGAATTTGAGAATGCAATTTTACAATCACTATCTTCTTAAGATCTTTCTTAGTGAAAGCATTTCCTCACAATCATTTTCATGAAGGAGGAAATCTTATGACACTTAGATTTAAATGGCGTATGTGTTCATATCCATGTGAATTTGTTAAAACCAAAGTTTACGACAAATTCAAACTCATATGGACCAAACTTTCTTAATCTTGATTTCTTGCCTTATGGTAGCACGGCTGCCCACCATGTCTTCCAAGTAGTCAAACAGCTCACATTTTCCTATCAATGTACCTTTCATCGATTAAGGTGCTTTGCCATTTATGCGTTCAAAATGAGAACTCATAGAACTCACATGCATAATTAACTCAATTGGAATAGCACAGAAACAATATAATGTCAACACGATAGGTTGTAAACCTCAACTCGTGTGCTAGTGATGATTGATAAGGTTTATTTGATTTGTTCTTGAAACCTTTCAAGACCATTAAGACTCCCACTGACTCCTTGACATATAAAATTCTCTTGTCAAAACATTTCTTGAAAAATAAATATTCAAGAGTTAGTGTAGCTTTTATCAAGACAAAACACTTCATAACTTTGGTCCTAGTTGGTCTTTGTCTTATCCAAGACATCACAACTTTCCATAATTGATGAATGTTATAAACCTTTTTAATACTTGTCACTCATTGTCACAATCTTAACTTTAAGACTTGTTTTGGAACGAAGTATGATTCACTTTTTGATTTAACCATTTCTTCAATTCTTGATTCCTCTTCTTAGACATACAATTGAACTAAGACTCACTTAGAGGATCAATTGAGATATGGTTCTTAATCATTAAGACCTATCATAAAGCATAAAAGGTACTCTCCCTTCTTCTTAGAATGGAGAAACTTTTATCTCTCTGCCTACTTGATTCTTGTTATTCGTTCTACTATTGATTTAAACTTTTTCAATCAATTCAGAATTACACTTAATCTTATAAGTATAATCATATTTACTAAACCTTTAGTAAATCATGACGAATATCTCGTTACTCTTATGGTGGAATTTGATCAACACACAACTTTGTGTACTCGATCTCCTAGTCCTTCACTTGACACTTTGTCAATGAATTAGTCTAATTTCCAAATACGAAATTTCTCATTCATCGTGCATCCACGTTGCATGATTCCAAGTTTCTGTCCAATTGAAACTTGGGCGATGAGAAACTCTCCCTATTTGGTAAATTCTCGACTTTCCATAATATAATAAGAACCAAATCCATTTGTTGTAGAAATATGCGAACACCAATTTTCATAACGATTTCATTGCAAGGAAATAAACAAACAAATAAATAAGTCAAACGAAAATTTATTTTATTTATAAAAGCAGCGGAAAACATTTGTCCTTACAATGCAAAATCCATTGAAAACAATGTATTTTAAAAGAAAATTTTCTAACAACTCTATCATAACTATCTAAGATCAAAATCTAATCTTCAAGTCCATGCGATCAAGATCCATTCCTTGTGATTAGATTCATCTTGCTCTTTCACCAAGCTTCCTTTCTTTTCACTGATCCTGTAAAACATTCAAATTCAATCTTATTACATTATGAATTAAGAAGGGAAAATTTCATATACGTCCTTACAAACATTAAGTATTACGTTTATATCCTTCCAAATTATATAATTACATATATATCCTTCTTATCCTATTAAACTCACATTTATATCCAAAATTATATGTTAATTCGATTTAAATCAATTTAATATTAAATTTTAATCTAAAATTCAAAAATACATATGATATTACTAAAATAGCCTTTTTGAATTGAATATTCATTTAACTATTTGATTTAGTTGATTTTCGTCGTCATCAAATTCAAGTGGCATTTTTCGCTTCTATATACCCTCCCAAAGCAGCCATTCTTTCTTGTCGGAGACTTTTATTCTCATCCCAATTCAACAATTCTAACCAGAATCCATCTTACAATACATCCTTTTCTCCCTCACTTCAGGCAATGTATTTAATCAGGGTTTAGCGCTTTAGGGTTTTTTCTTGTTGGATCGAAGAGAAAGGCTTATATGTGGATACAATGGAAAAAATTAGTAAATAGATGTGTCTAAAAGGCCAAATGGAACTGAAACTACTCCTAATTTGGGTGATTTCTGATTTCCAATCCCAAAAGAAAATCAAGAACAATTAGGAATCATCACCAAACAAGCATGCTTCTTTTTTCTTCTGTTGATTTCATCCTCAAACAATTGATACACAAGTGCTCCTTAATTCAAATTGGCATATTTATTTTCCAGTTGGTTTTGGTTCTTGTTTACTTCGCTCAATATTTGTCTCTATAATCATGAAAACCGATTTGAGTATCTTGAGTTTTGGATTGGCCTGCTTACTTGTTTTACTGATTTCGTATGATATTCTCAAAATAATTCATTTGTTTTCTTTTTAATTTATCAACATTAATCTTGAACGTCGAAGGGTGTTTTAAGAGCATCATCGTATCCTCACTTTTGCTTTCAATCGTATATGATTCAACCAAATACCTTGAGTGCTAAACGACTTAATTATGTTGTTTCTATCGAGTTTTTACCAGAGAAATGCATCTTCTTAATGTTTTTATTATGGAAATGGCTAATTTTCAATTACTTGATTTACTTACGTTAGCCTGTGATAAAATCCTCAGTCCAATTCAAACTTGCAATTGTGATTATGATATCGGAACAAATTTTGGATTATTTGTTGATCATACAAATCAGGTGGTGGGAGAAGTTGGTGGCAAGCGTCCTGAAACTATTATCAAGTGCAAATGGGCTTGAATTCATGAAATCAGTTGCAGATAAGAATCATGATCTTTTGAGGCCTTCAACTTGCTATTTCTCAATGTTTAAAGGTAAAAAAAAACCAACATTTTCAATTAGGCAATTGACACTAATGGAGTCATCACATCTCCATCAGAATCATGACACCATAAAACAAAATGTTAAATTACCAAAATGAGAAAATGTTGATGCAGGCCCTATAACAAACAGTGATAATGACATATATAACCTCATTAGGGATGATGCAGATGACTTCCAACAAGGGATTTATGACAAACCTCTTCCTTTCTTTGGTTGTGGAGTTGGATGGTTTTCGTAAGTATCCTTTGTTTTTTCATCTTCTGGACTTCAAGCTACAAGTAGATTGCTACTTCTGAAAATCTCAGAACTAAAGGACAATCAAAGGATTTTTTTTTCTTCAAAGGATGATGCGCTATTGCTGGTCTTTCGTCAAAGATTCTTTACATATTAGGCTATTTTAGTCTTTTTCCACCCTATTGCTTGTGGTTGTTCTTTATATTCATCTAATTTATGTATATTCTTGTTATCTCTGTATTGTAATTTTCCCGGCATCCTGCTGGTAATACTTAATGTAATTTAGCCATTTAAAAAGAAAGTTTGGTGTCGTTTCATTATTTACCCTGCACAATCATATATTTCATGTTGTTGTTTTAGGGTAACAATTCTTCCATATCTCCTAAAATATCAACCCAGTTACACAATTCATAAAACATGCCACATCGCACACTTTGATAACTTATTCCAAGGGCTGAGAAGAACAATGTCATCCTTGCAGATTTTCCTTATGGGAATAATTCTTGTACCAGCGATCAAGAAGAAACGACAACAATAGGTCTTCACGTCTTGGAGGTTTTTGTGATTCATGTGGTTAAGAGATTTTTATAATTCATGTGTTTGAGGTTTTTTAGTATTTAATTAGGTTTAATCCTAATTAAACTCATTTAGTTCTATTGTTTAATAATTTGGAATGGGTATTTTAGTACAGTCACCTTTTATTTTGACTTTTAAATATGTTTTTTGGTATTAAATTGATTTATACCTCATTAAATTATAAGATAGGATATATTTGTGAGTTGAATAGGTTGAGAATGATATATATGTAATTATTAACTTTGAAAGGATATAGACGTAATATTTAATATTAGGAAGGACGTATATGAAATTTTCCCAATTAAGAATTAATGAATAGGAACTTAATGGAGTTAGATAGTGGATTTTACCTGAAGCGCAGCCATACTCTTTGACTCTCCCATCTTCTGGACTCTTCAGGCTCTTCAGGCAGACTTGTATCCAACGCCCTTTCTTTTGGCAGTAAACGCAGGTCGGTTCTCCTAGAACGTCCTCGGAAGCATGGTCGGTTGACTTTTCCAACAAATACGCTCCATTGCTTCGCCAAATCATTTCTGATTCAGCAGCAATGAGCATGTAAGTTAGGTCAATGAGGTTGTCGTCATGATTCATCATATAATACTTTCTTTTGAACTCATTATATGATTCAGGAAGTGACTGCAAAACCCAATTCACAGCCAACTCATCTGGGAATGACACACCCAACATTATCAACCTATCAATGTGTGATTTCATTCCTAGAACGTGGGCACACACGGGTTTACCATCTTCATGTTTCATTTCCAATAGGGCTTTAGTGATATTGAACCTTTCAATTCTTCGATCTTGTGGGTTGGGGAGAACAATAGGAGGAGGAGGAGGAAGTGAAGCATGATTTCTCGTTCCTCGATTGAATCGTGGAATACCATCTTCATGTGGAATGCTTGTTCCATGGGATTTGGGAAGACCATAGTTGTCGAACTTTGACATCTACAAAATGGGAGAAAAACAAATTCAAGTTAGTTGATTGATTGAGTCCTTAGTAAATCACCCAAATGAAATACTAAGGCTAGGACCCAACACAATATTCTACAACTCGGGAGAGGGATGCCGTAACCCTAATTGCAGAATATTTGAAGGTAAGTGAATGACGATTCACTAATTTCCACCATGAAAAACGAAAAAGAAATTTAAGTTTTAAATCTATGAAAACTCCTAGATCCTTTGAGATTCATTGAACTTTCAATGGCACGTTTAAATCTCGATATGCCCCTCTAGTTTGTGACTGGGATGCCGAGGATCACAAAGCGGGTGTGAATAACCATGCAAACTTACATGGTGCCCTCACATGTTACAGTCACCTATTCGATGTGCTGGTAAACCACACACGCTCCACCGAACTATGACAAACATTGAGTCACCCTTTGCTACCTTTGCTTAGAACCATTTAGTGTGCCGGTAAACCACACACGCTCCACTAACGTCTTTGCAAGGGCACAAAGTGTAATTTCATGGAATTGCATCAATTCACTTTTGCCTAAGTAACTAAGATTGAGAATTTTATGAAAACATTTAGTTACTTTTATACTTCATTATACTTATAATGGAAGGTTTTGTCCTATCCTACCCGTTCGGCTAACGACCCTCCACTAGTCAAGGGTGCGGTGGGTAAGAGTGGATACCCATTCAATCGCCATTTTATAGACAATTTTCTTAAACACCCCTTATAGACCAGCTTCGTGAATGAGGCCTACTAACGGTAAGACTGACTTTTACTCATACATATATATAATGTTAGACTTTTAATTTTATATATAGTATAGGGTGTATTTTATACTTTCAAAATACTAGGTGGTCTAATTTAACAATTATACTTTTAATTCAATTAAATTGTAAACCTAAACTTTTATGGATTTATTAAACCTCTTTTAATTATACACCTTAATTAATTAATAAAATCATAAGGGTGTGATTTGAATTTTTTCAAAACTATGCTAGGTTTTTAGAATTTAACATTCCTAATTAAACTTTTAATCAACTTTTAAATTCCAAAACTTGAGGGCAAGTTTTGAAACATTTCAACACATTAGGGTTTAGAATTTAAATATACATCAAAATTAAACTATTTAATCAAAATTTAAATTCCAAAACTTGAGGTCAAGTTTTGAAACCTTTTTCAAAACATTAGGGTTTTAACTATTTAAATTTCAAAACAACAAAACTTTTGGGTTCAAATTTAAACTATAAAACCTAAAGGGCAAAATATGAAACTTTTCATAACAACAAGGATCAAATAACAAATAATTCAAATTAACATTTAATCACATAATTATCCATATTTGATTTATTTAATGATTTCTTGCAAAACAATTTATCAATTTAGTCAAAATAATTAATCAATTATCTTATAAGGAAACAATTATCTTATTAATTGATAAATATCTTCAGTTAGATCAAAAATATAGTCAAATATATCATATAATCAGATTAATATTGATCTAACATGATAAGGTAACTATCCATAAGCAAAAACAGCAAGAAATCGCGAAATACCCTCCATCTGACGAGCTGACTCGGCAAGTCAGGCTTGGACTCGGCGAGTCTGCATGGACTCGGCGAGTTCAGCCATGGACTCGGCGAGTCCAGCCTCCAGAATCCAAAAAAAACGAATTTTCCAGTTACATCAAGCATCAATACAATTGAAACCAAGCTAGGCTCTGATACCACTGATGGGTTTTGGTCATAATACATCCTACGTGCTCATACAAACCCTAATGCTTGGATCTAGGTTTCTCTATTGTACATGCTTTGAATCCAAGACTATAAACCCTAATTCTAGCATATGGAAATCAATATTAACATATAATTAGGTTTATGATATTACCTTGATTGTTATGTAGCAATAACAATCCCAATTCCTCCTTGAACTGACTTTGGAAGGCTTAGAGTCACAAGTGTCACTCCTCTAATGGCTCACAAACACCATAAGCAAGAGGATGAAGAGGAGAGAGGATGGAGGCTGCCCAAAAAGTGTGAAAAACCCTAGAAGGTTGCTTGTCCACGTTTTTTAGCCTTAAGGGTTCTATATATAGTGAGGCAATTAGGGTTATCTAACAAGGAAACCCTAATTTGGATGCTTAAGCCCTAAGCAACCCATGGAGCCCTTTCTTAAAGCCTTGGACGACTTCATATGGGCTTTCCCCATAGAATTCGTCCACCTTATAATAAAAGGCAATCCATGGCCCAAATTGCAATTATCTTATAATTACAATTCCAGTCCCTTAAGTTTAATTAATATCTTTTAGTCACAAAACTAATTACCAATTAATTATTGACTAATATTAATTAAACAATATGATTTCTCATTTAATATATTATTCTCATAATATATTAATAAATCATATTTAATCCTTTCTCTCCATAATTCATCCTATCAAGTTGCTTCGGTGAAGGCAACCCAAAAACCATAAAATCTAAGTGACATAAGGTTTTGACAAATTCTCATTGATAGGAACACATACACCATAAAATCTAAGTGACATAAGGTTTCACTCCGATTCATGAAAATGATGGTGAGGAAACGCTTTCACTAAGTAGATTTTAAATAGTTAACAATTGTGATGATTGCATTCTCAAATTCAATTATGATTACGGCATCCCTTTTTATAATTCGAATTATGTGAAATGGCAAGAGATCTAAACATTATGATTACGACATCCCTCTTCATAATTGTTTAGACACACATGTGAGCTATCTAAAGAAAGGTGTATGAGTTTGAGAAGCCTAGATAGAGTCTTATCAAAGCATCTCATATCAGAAATCTGAACTTTGGTACAAAAGTCAATAAAGTATTGATTTCTAGAAGTCCAGCTGATTTCTGGATACATATCAAAGCTAGTGGGATCATATGTGTTATGCTAATAATTATCATGTTAGTGGGAGCATGATTATTATGTTAAGTATTGCAAGTTAGCAATGTTAATTATAGAAAACAAAGTTTCAAATTTGCAAAAATACGGAATATGAAAAAGTTATTTTGCTATAATTAAGGGAGAGAGAATTATATTTCATTCCAATTCTAAAAGCTTAGATTGTGAGATTTTAATCAAATTTAGTCAAGTATATATATGGATATTATTATGGAATGGTTCAACATAAGGAAATTCTATATATGAGAATATTATTTGCGTTCTAAAATTCGATTATGATTACAGCATCCCTCTTCATAATCTGAATTATGAGAACATGATAAATAGAAATGAAAATATTATAGCAAAAGACTGGTCTGATATAATGTCTTTATGTGATAACATACAAAATTACGATAAAACAATAAAATTTATTCACGACCAAATATTAATATAATATAGTATAACTATATTTTAACTTTTATAACAAAATTATTCTATAAATCGCTTATAACCCACAAAAAACTAATGTGTTTTTAAAACACAAAAGGTATTTTATTAACAAAAAAAATCCGCTAAGTTTAGCTTGCAAATGAACGAATTCCCTTAAAATCACAAATAACTTGTAAATGTTATTTACTTTTGTCATTTAAATTAAGAAACAATATTTTTTTTGTAAATAAAAACAAACATATATGAAGGTTTGGTTTAAATGATAATAGAAGTTTTAATGTAAAATTAAACCTATTTTAACTTTATAACAAAATTATTCTATAAATCGCTTATAACCCACAATAAACTAACGTGTTTTTAAGACACAAAAGGTATTTTATTAACAAAAAAATCCGCTAAGTTTAGCTTGCTAATTAATGAATTCCCTTAAAATCACAAATAATTTGTAATGTTATTTACTTTTGTCATTTAAATTAAGAAACAATATTTTTTTTGTAAATAAAAACAAACATAAATGAAGGTATGATTTAAATGATAATAGAAGTTTTAATGTAAAATTGAACCAAGATTTTATTTATAACCATAAACAATAACGTAAATTTATTATTCACAAAAGTAGTTTATTTTTCTTTTTAAATGAATACAACGAAATATTATTATCTCTGAATATTATTAAAAGAGAACCTTTAATTCTAACTTGAAGAAATCAGGGTCATTGATTGAATTTCAATCTTATATTTTACACCATTAGATTATTTGTTGACATCATCTTTGTCAACCCTTTTATTTTTGTCCACAAATTTTATAAAACATATATTACGTTTTAAATTAGGAAGTCTATTAATCACAATTAGATATCATCAAAAATAAAAAAAAATTAAATTAGGAATTCTATTAATAATAGTTAAATCTCACCAAAAATAAAAAGAATTAAATTAGGAATTCTATTAATGACAATTAAATCTCACCAAAAATAAAATGAAAAAATGCCCCGTCTCATCCCTTATTACCAGTACCCCTACACTCTCTCCCTTTTTTCTTTACATAATTTATCTAACCTAAGTTTTGTAGAGAGGAAGAAAATGGGGAAAGAAGAAATAAAATATATGCCGACTTCGATCTGTGTAGACTAGTCTTGTGTTCGATCAACATTAAAGAAGGAGAAATGATTATAGAGATAAATTTCTTTGGATTCTAATTTAATTTGGTCGTAGTTTAGATCGATTTTGGGTACGTTTTAGATTATGTTTCTTTTATTCTGTTTCAATTATGAAGTTCTAATCTATAAAACCTTTCGATTTAAGTTTAAATCCATAATGGTTACATCTTTTGAATTTGCTTCGATTTTTGTTCTTATGATCTGTATTGTTGATTTTGATTTTTTAAGTTATAGATATCTAGAGAGCAAAATGATGGACACAGCAGCACCACTACCTCTCATCCATTGCTTCAATTTGGAAGATATGTCCACTAGGTAGTAAATTTGTATATGTCAATTTTCTTTTTTATTTTTACATTTTTGTATATTCATTTAGCCAACGATTTTTTGTGGCTTACCAGGTCATGAATGGAAGATATACTCGAGTCAATATCTATAATGCTTTACTCATTCAATCCCTTCCTGGATTTGGAGATGGAATTTAAACCCTTATACCATTGAGTGATCCACATATTCTACAACTTAGCAAAACCCAGTAGTGATATATGGTTTGATTTATTGTAAAAAACATCTTTAAAAATACAAAGTGGGCTCTTAGAAATAAGTTATTGCTTATCCTTTTTTAATATTATAAAAAAACATCTTTTAGACTCAATAGCAAAGAAAAGACAAAGTTTTAGTATACCATGTAAACAGATTACATCGATAAATCTTATTGGAAAATGTTTGGAATTGATTAATTTTGGTTAATTAGCAGGTTTTTTTTTGGTTAACTTGTGTTGTTTGGGCATGCCGAAAAGTATAGTAAGAACCTTGCACAACCTTATTCTTTCGTTTAATTGGTTTGAATCTTCTTATTGAGTTTACTTTCTCAATGATAAATAGGTACACCCTGCACTCTTGAAAATAGGGTTGGTAACATTGTGAGTATCAAGGTTTTCTCAGCAATAAGATAAGATATTAGTATAAAAATTGCAATATAAACCATTTTTAATTACATAATAATAACTAAACAAAGATATGTGAATGGTTATCTTTATAATTTAATTGCAATATATAACATAAAAATCGTATGAAATTTTCATTGTTCCATTCAATGCCTCACAAATATGTTTCTGGAATGGAATTACTTATTCCATTATCTTGCTTTTACGATTACCTATCCATTCCATTTCTTTGTTGTTCCATTCTTTGCAATCTCACATATCTCAAAAAAGTAATTCGGAAATCCATCATACAATAGAAAATGTTTTATAAACTCCTATAAGGGAAGATGAAAGATACGACTAAATGAGTGTATGGTGTTAATCTAATTATGATGTTCTTTCATCTTTATTTGCATGTTTCTAACTTGTTTGTAGGATTGTCTATAAAATATTATTGTTATATTTGAAAGTTCATTTTACCATTTTCATCTTTTTGTGTGTATATTTTAATATTTCAAGTTTTTTTAAAGTATTTGAAGGACCGTTTCTGCCTGGGAGTGGAGTGAAGTCAAGGGCCCTAAAACTGGAGGGTAGTTGTATTTAGAGCCAATTAAATATTGAAGATTTTTGTTGGTATTAATTTCAATAATCATATGTACCCTCGAAGAGATATCATAACCATAGTTTATTTTATATAATGTTTTTTTTGTATATTTATTAAATGTTGTACAAGTTATGTCTACAAGGTGTTGGTGTTTTTTTGTTGGCAAGTTATTACGTTATCTAACACCCCAATAATCTGTAATATTTGAATAAGATGGTGACAATTAGTATTTTTTTTCTTACAACTTCTCTTCATATTGATTATCCATTGTGGTTTGAGTTCTGAAATGCTGCCACTGAGAGGATTCCACATTGTGGGGCGTTGAAATTAATTATAAAATGAGGCATGATTTATATGCCTTTTTGGGTATTGATGGAAATGTTTAATATGACAATTTATGTAATATATAAATTTAAATGTTAATTAGTAGGTCATTAATATGACAATTTTTTAGGGAAAATTTGTTTTTAGTATTGAAATTTGCAAAAAAAGAAAGTTTATTAACGGCATTGTACTTAAAAAAATATATTATTTTAGAATACTTTTAGATGATATTGAAACGTTTCATGTTTTCCAACATTGAAGCTCATTTGTAGGACAATGTTCTGGAAGCGGATTTCATTAATAGCATTGAACTTTGCAAAAAAAAAAATTCATTAATAGCATCGTACTTTTAAAAAAATAACTTTTTTTGGAATTATTTAACTGCAGGTAGATTCCTTGAATGCATACCTTGATGAACATATGTGGAGAAATCTTTTTGGAAAATGATAAAATCCTGATATGACAACCCGAACAAGAAAAAGAAAAACTCAGTTTTGACTAACCTAATTTATTCAAAATCTTTATTCATTTTAGTAGCTTACACATCATTTAGATGCTCTCAAAATAGCATATGAAATAACTTCGATATGTAATAAAGCTAAAATGTTATTTGACATGTTTTGTACTTTCTAATGATCATTACCAGGATACATTTGAAGGATTTTTTTTACCAAAAAGAATGTGACCAATATACAAAACAATGTTGCATATTCATAACCTAATGTTCTTAAGTTACTGTAATAAGGTCTTCCTGTAATAGTTGATTGACCCTACCCAACTATCCCATGCAAGTTAATGGATTTATGTTGTTCTAAATGTGTTAAAATGATTCACTTAGGTGTTACTCAACACATGGTCTGCAGACTATTCACATTGATTTCATGATTGAGAAGAACACATCACATCGACCAAGATCAGACTATCAACCATATTAGTGACCCCCACTGAGATTAGCAATCTAATTTGAGTAATCATCCAAAACAGACAATGAACTTTGAACTGTAATAAATCTAAAATCAATTCCTAAATTGTACATCAAACTTCCAACGTTAAACCTTGAACATTGTCAATTAATGTTATCAAGTTGATATGCATTTGATTATTTAGGTATATCGTAAATTGTTTAGCTTCCCCTGTTGAATTATGGCGTGAATGTACAGTTTTACGTTTAACCGCAAACATGAGGCTTTAGTTTGGTTGTCTGACTAATGATTTGGATGAGACAAAAGCATTTGATAAGTGGATTATTAAAACCAGAGAAGGTAATATTAGTGGCCCTAATGATGGTGAAGTTGAAGTTGAATTTCCAGAAGACGTTGTTGTTCGCTCTACAGGTGACCATATTCATTCAATTGTATCCACCATTTGTCCATCATTTGAAAACCATCTTGATGATCCATTATATTTTCAAGATAAAGCTATTTTGGTACCTACAAATGAAGAATTTGATGCTACCAATGACTACATTTTAGGATTGATGAAAGATGAAGGGAAAACATATATAAGTTCAAACTCTTTATGTGAGATAAAGTTACCGGATTTTTTTGAGGAATCAATCTACTATTCAGTCGTGTTAAATGGTTTTAAGGCGTCTAGAATTTCCAACCATAAACTTACACTAAAATAGGTGTTCTAGTCATGTTACTTTGCAATATCGAACAAACCAAAGGACTATGTAATGGTACTAGGTTACATATTGTTAGGATTGGAAGACATGTCATTGAAGTCTGAATCATATATGCTAGATTTTTCAACGAGACTACTTATATACATTGCATGAAGTTAACTTCATCTAATAAAAGAATCTCATTCCGTATTTAGCGGAGACAATTCCCCATAGTTGTTTATTTTGTTATGGCCATTAACAAAAGTCAATGACAATAATTATCAAATGTTGAATTATACTTACGTAGGTTCGTCTTCACTCATTGTCAGTTATATGTGTTTTTGTTTCTCGTGTCACAAGTGAAAAAGGACTGAAAGTACTCATATATGATGAGGGTCGTCCGACTAATAAAACAAAAAGTTATGTCTACAAAGAGATCTTTCAACGATTATAGATATTCAAGTGTTTCATTGTTTTTTTTTCAGATATTTCAATGTTATCAATAATACTAAATCTGTTTCTATTACTTTATTTTTTTATAGTGACAACTTTTTTATACATTTATATGTATATTTTTATATGTTCTCCGCGTTTTACGCGGGTCATAATCTAGTTTTTAACCAAACCATCAACTTTCTTCTGTTTTTAACTTAAAAGACGAACATATTGTATTTTATAACCGATCAACAAGCTTTTATTTTTATTCAAAATATTAATATAATTTATTTGTAATAACACATACCAATGTAATGTTTATATTAAACCCAAAACATATATATTTCTCTTTTTAACCAAAAAACAAGAAAATTTTATTTTTTTCATGTTAAATAATTCGTAAAAAGGAAACTAATTATCGTTTGGAAATTATTTTTCACCGTTACATCGCATAGGTAACCTATTAGTATATATATATATATATATATATATATATATATATTCAAAAAAGATAAAAAGAAAAGTTAGAAATTGATAACTTAAAATTTTTATTGTAATTTGAACCACCTGGTGAAAATATGCATGCGACTAAGTGGTGCTACAATTGAAGCTATGGCCTACTGTTTAATTACTAGTTCTTAGGTTTTGACTTTTCACATACAAATTGCATTCGAAATACACGCATAATTGATTGAAAAAAGTGATATATTAATACATTTGACTACTTTAATATATTAAAATTTTAATATATTAAATTGAATTTGCGTAATAAAGAGCGTTTATTTAAGATTTTACTTTTCAATTTACATTAAATGCCCCTACTCTTATATTCATTTCCAAATCAAACCTTATTTAAGATTTTACTTTTCAATTAATATATATATATATATATATATATATATATATATATATATATATATATATATATATATATATATATATATATAGGTAGGTTCAATTGAGAAAATAAAAAAGATTGAGAATGGGGGAATCATTCTCAGCTACTCATTTAATTAGCCTCTAAACATTAAAGACACGGTGACAAACTTATAAATATGATATATAATAGCCTTCAATCACAAATACGTAAGTGTACAGAATTAGATAACAGTTGAAATTTATTCGTTTTGCGCTCCTTCAATCCAACCTTCAATTCTGCTTGAATACCAACATATCTTCAACATCTACGATTAATTATACTTCCAACATCATTAGAACAACATCATCGATAATCAACAAAAAATTCAATTCTTATAATTCATTCAACGTCGCTCATCAAATAAAACATCGAAATTCAGGTTAGAAAAAGATCAAATCATTTTTTGTTTGAAAATTTTCGTATATTTCTCTACCAATCTACTATTTTGTAAGATTTAAATAGTCAAAGTATCATATTTATCATATTTTTAAAAAAAGTTAACTTGTATGCACTCCAACTGTTTGATGAAATGCATAAACTAAATTACCATGTTATATATTCACATATGAATATGTTTTTTCACCTGAATCAATATGTGATTATTAAAACACAAAACAAATATGCAAGTCTGTATGTTATTCATATGTTAATAACATATAAAAATTATATATATTCCTGAAAACACCTTGTATATGAATATACTGTACAATATTCACATATGAATATACCAACTATTATTCATAAGTGAATATACGATCTAATATTCACAAGTGAATATACTATGTACTATTCTCATTTGATATACCATGTAATACTATATAATATTTACATATGAAAATATCATCTAATATTCATAAGTGAATATACCATCTAACATTCACAAGTGAATATACTATGTAATATTCACAAGTGAATGCATTGTCTAATATTTAAATGTGAATATACTGTGTTTAGTATATATGCTATATTCATATATGAATGATATATAAATTGTAAAAAAAATTAATCATAGTTTTTATTCATAAGTAAATAACGAATGTACTGTAGTAAAAACTGATTTATTTTTATTCACTTATGAATAACGATAGCTGAAAATATAAAAAAAATTATTTTATCTTAAAATTATATCAATATGGATGTCTATTTGTAGAGAATAAAAAATCATGAATTTTGGTATATTTAAAATCATTTTCGATAAAAATAGCTTCTTAAAAATAAAAAAAACGAAAAAACTATGTTTTTGTATATATTAAGGTAATGCTTAGCATAGTTTAAGGAAGCATGTTTTGTTCGAAAACACATGTGCATTACTTTCCCATTTCCGCCGGTACATTGGAGGCTTTTGCGGCAAAAATAAATGATTGGCTGAGAATGATTCCCCCATTCTTAAACTTTTTTTTCTCAATTGAACCCTCCTCTCTCTCTCTCTCTCTCTATATATATATATATATATATATATATATATATATATATATATATATATATATATATATATATATATATATATATATATAAAGAAATGAATCTTAGGAATAGTAAACTTATCATTTTTTTGGCAGAATTGGTTCCTGTACTATTGTTGGGCTTCAAAGTTAGAAATAGTAAATTTGGATGTTTTTTTGACAACTTTGCTTCTCATTCTTTAGTCATTTTGACACTTTTGGTCCTTGCAATCAATTACATTTTTAGGAACCTTTTAATATTTAAAGTTTGGCCACAAAACTTTAACGGTTTGACAACTTTGATCCATTTTCTAAAAACTTGCTAATTTCTACCCTTTTAATTCTTTAGACATTTTGACACTTCTGGTCCTTGCAGTTAAAACTTTTATATTTTTTTCATAAAAACATGAAAAAAAACGATCCGGGGCAAAGCTCGAGCTTTTCATCCTTACACTTTCTACGTTTGTCATATTTATCGATTCGGAAACAACATTGAAAGCTTCTGGCCCCCGCGTAGCGGGGGTAACCTTTCTAGTTATATATATTATGGAAATGATTCTTAGGAACTAAAAATTTCATCGACTATGGTTTTTGTCAGGCCGTGAGTAAGAAAGCCACTCGAAATTGGTTAGTTCTTCTTTCCCACTCCCTCAATTATCTATTTACATCATTCTTCTTTTTTGATTTCTAGGTCATGTAACTGTTGTTTCTATTTTATGCTTTTGTTCTTCTGTATTGTTATTTATTTATTGTTTGCTATATTTTTTCCTTCTTATTCCATGAAACTGTATCAGCAGGCTGAGGAAAGCAGCTGATGTGTTTTCCTCTTTATTTGTTTCTTTTGTGTTTCTTCAGTTTCATTATGTATGTACAGATCTTTGTTTTTCACTGTTTGCTATATGTTTTGATGTTATCTATTGACTTTCGATGAGGTGGTGGCCCATTATTACGAGTGCATACTTAACTTCATAAAATAAGGCCCAAGTTAAATCAACATATATATAAACATTTGCTATCAAATAACCAAATGATCAGTTGTGATGAGATCTTTCTTTTTCAGGATTTTGTTAATACATGGAAAAAGAGGTGTTCATTTCTTTTGAGACTTTGATTTTCTTATCTTTAATGTAAACCAAGACTTTCCTTACGACTTGAAATAATTCTTAAGTTGTTAATTGGCTGTTATAAGCTTATGACATACTTTGACTTAGTTATCAAACAATTGAATAGTAGAATATGTTTACCTCAATAATCTTAGTTAATTTCTTCTTGTTTTCTTAATTTTTGGTTGGCAGTTCACAAAATAGTCATGTCTTCTACTAATTTCAATTTGCTAGCACCAGTTAAAATTTTCAATTCTGGTTTTAAAACTGACAGAGTAGTTGCTTAAGTTGGTTAACGTGTTGTTTTGTTGCTTAATATATGTAAGAAGTTTTATAAGTTTTATTTGACTTTCGATTCATGTTGATGTCTAAACACCCCTGTGGATTTCTTGCATTGGGGATTTAAGCGTTTCAAAGGGTTTTCATTAAGTTACAGACACTTTTCATTGAAGAAAGCGTCCAACAGGTACTTTGTTATCATTTAATCATCCAATGTTAATTCAAGGCATATTTCCCTCTGATTGCTCTATTTGTCTCATCAGTGATTAAGATGGCGAATTTTTTAAGTATTAACCATGTGATTGTTGAAAATATATGAATATTTGAACTTTTACACTATACGGTATCTGATTAGGGAACAATTAGATTGTCTTCATTGGTATTTCCCAATTTGCATTTAAAAAATAAAAGAAATTTAGAAATTGTAATAATTTTCTTTTTCAGCTGAAATATTATGAGCAGAACTTGATGGGTTACTTAAGGAATAAGGTTTGCCCAATTCTTCATATGTCAAACGTGTAGTTGGCCAGTAGCATAAGTAATTTAAAAAAAAAAATAGCAATGCTTTAGGTAACTAACAACTATTTTGGAGTAACTTGACCAAATTAGAAACAAATCTTCATAGCAAAAAGTTGTTCTATCCATTTGTGTTGGACAAATTGAATGATTCCACCTTTTTCCCTGGCCAACAACTTTAAAGAGTGAAATTATTTGAGAAAATCATCTTGTGTTCTTTTTGGGAGAAATCCAATACCTTTGGTTGGTGTGACCCATGAATAATTAGACGATGGCTTCCAAATGGGTGGGTTGACTAATGAGTCGAAATGAGTCATTTTTAATACAGTGAAAACAGGTTGATCCGCCTTCACCTATTTCTTTTTTAAACATACCTATTAATGTTTTGAATATAAAAATGATAAATTCGTTAATTTTTAATAATGCAACTCATCTATGTCGTATCCTTCTTCTCCTGCTTCATATTATTTGTTTTCTTCTCTTGCTTCATTGTGACATCCTTATTGGTTTCTGTCTCACGTTACTGTTGAATTTCACGATTAGTAGTTCGTAGATGTGTTTTAGATAAGTTAGTGAATCCGATTGATCAAAATAAGTCTCAACAGTATACACCAATATTACCTCAGGTAATCGATTGTTTCATAAGATGGTAATGGAGGGTTTTGAGCCGAATAATGTAACCATTTGTTTTCGTTTCCGCCTCTCACCAGTTTCAGAACTATGACTGCTATCATGATTGGATGAATTATTTTTTCGTCAAATATTGAAATTTTCTGAATCCTATTTTCTCTAATTTTCTACTGTTGTTGAAAACATATAGGCAAAGTGATTGATTACAACATAAACTGTTTTAAAGGTAGTCACTCCTGAAAGAATTTGTGTTGGGTCAACATTCAGTTTTCAGATGTTGATGTTATTTTTTTTTGCTTCTTTTGCTCTTTCCATTATCCTAACTGAAACATGATAACACTCATCAGTTGTTTCTTTACTATATTTTCAAGCCACGTGTTTGTGAAAATTCAGATAAGCATTTTTTTATTCTGAACAATTTTTACCATGGTGTAACTAAGGAAACTTTGTGATTTGTTTGCAAATTGGTGGCCTGTTATAGGAGATTATCTTCTACTGTTACGCCAGGCTTCTTTTCTTTTTTATTTTATTTTTTAAATTTGGGCTTTTCAAAAAAAAATTCACACCTTTGGTAATCAAAAATGGATATGGCTTGAAAAAGATTTTAGAATAAATTCAAGTCAAAATTGGCAGCATTGCCCTCGCTTTGGCCCCTGCTCCGATCGTTGTTGTTCCTACTTCTGCTATTGGTGGTGGGAATTTGAATTCTTCAAACGATGGCAACAATAGAACCCCAAACGCAGATTCATCTGCTAAGAAAAAATAGAGGAAGGGAAGAGCCAATTAGATGCTTTAGGTAATCGAGCTTATTAATTTAATGTGTTTTTTTGTTGAATTTCATGTTGATCATCTATAAGAAGCATCTGAATGCTTTAGGCTATGTTTAAGTTCATATTTTGTTGCAGGCGGATCCCTTGAAGAGAACTCATCGCACATGTATTGGAGTTTATATGTAAGGTTTTTCACTTTTGTGGTACAATCAAAATTTAATATGGTCTTTGAAGTTTCAAATTTGAATGTAAGGGTCTTCATTATTACTATATTTTATGATTTTCAGCTTAATGGAATGGTAGAGAAGCATGTTGATTATATGGTCCACTTATTTGACAAGTAATATCTTTATGTCATGCAAGCTTATTTATTATTGTTATGTTTTCTCCATTGAAGATGATTTGTCCTTCTATTTTTTATTCCTAGGTGTATTTATTAAATAACAACATATCATCAGTCTTAAATGACATTAAAGCTTGGTAAATTGTCCTCTTTGGAAGGTAAGCTCAGTATTTTACTTTTTTGTCCGTTCACTTGCTAATGTAGTCATGTTTAATTCTTTCAAACTCTATGGATTGAAAACTTACTTTTATGTTAAAAAATTTTGGTACTTATTCACATGAAAAGTGACAATTAATTTGTCCAGTACATTACTTACATGTATTGCAAGTTGCAACCTAATGTTGAAACCTTGAGTCTTTGACATAACTTTTTTTTTTGTGTATTTATTGTTTTGCATGTTTATAATGTAGTTAATCTTTTTTCTGAAAAATCAAACATATTTGCTGTTAATTTTCAAATTTCAAATAATTTATTTGAACATATAAATTCATAATACCCATGTCTTACTTTTAACATTTAGGAACCTCTTTTGTATCATTTTTATGTTGCAGGCCCAAGGAACATTTAATTTTGTTATGGAGGAGGTTTTGGAATTGATCTCGGTAAGTTTTTCCATGTAATTGAAATTTTTGCATAACTAGAATAGTTGAAGTTCAAAAAATTTAACAGTGATTAAATTTTATGAGATTTCAGATTTCTTATATAGCTTACTGATTTCTTATATATCTTACTGCTTTCTTATATAGCTTACTGTTGAAGTGAAGCTATCTGATCAAAATTGTAGTCTTCTTGATCCAAGATTGCTATAAGTTTCCCTAATTTTTTTAGGTAATTTAATTTTTTACATTTATTGAGAATTTTACAAGCTTTTATGCTATAAGATTTTCTTCAATTTTTGATGTTATCGTTTTCCTTATTTCTGATTAGTCTGATGTATTCTGAATTTTAATTCAAAATCTGATATGTGATTTCTGATTTTGAAAATCTAATATAAGATTTTGTTTTCTATAATTCTTTATAATGAGATTTTGAAATTCTCATATTGTAACTATGGTTTTGAAAATCTATAATAGTAAAATATGATGTATCTAAACTCCTGATTATGAAAATCTGAGGCATTTGAAATTCTGACATTGAAAACCTGATATTGGCATGCGAGTATATTTTTTGGTTTATCATGGTGTTTCAGGTTTCTTTGTGATTGTTTCAATTTGGATGGATCGCAGATGCTTCTGTGTTGAATTTTTTGCCCTTGTGATGATGGCTGCCTTGGTGGTTTTTTGATATGTTTATGGTTGCTCATGTGCTCTTGATTCAACAGACGAGATCTACACATTTTTGCGTGGAATGAATCTTACAAGTGGAGAATTCAGTATCGTATGAATTTTTAGTGTTGGAGAAATTGATAGCTGCATGGGATGTCGGTCTTAGTCTTAGATAATGATGTGATTTAATTTCATTGTGGAAAGTTGAATTGGATGGGAAGATGGATGGGGCTGTTGAGACCTGCTGTATAATCTCTTTCAATTTAGCAATGTAATTTTTTTTAATAGCATACAACACTTTGATATCTTTTCTTATTAACACATTGTCCTGTCAAAATTCTATCCAATTATTGGATTGTATTTTCAAAATTTTCTTATTATAACATTTACACGTTTGTAAATTGACAAATCTCCTACAATGGCAACGTACTTTATTGTGGCTAACAACTTAGGCAGCGTACTTTACTTTGACGCAAAAGCAACACTTTGTGCCCCACGCAACGCGGGGGAAACTTTCTAGTTTACATTAAATTTTAGTTTGCCCTACTCTTATATATATATATATATATATATATATATATATATATATATATATATATATATATACACACACATACACACACACACACACACATATATATATATATATATATATATATATATATATATATATATATATATAAAGGGATAATAAAAACATTAAGTACTATGAGAACGTAAAAACATTATTTTTATGTTATTATTTTGCATTGAATTTTATATCTACAACTTTATGTCATTATTCAGCAATGAATAAATAAATAGTCACAGATTAAAACTAAAATTAAAATTCACTACAAAATCCACATAAATAAATTTATAATAGAATAATAACATTCATATGAATATATAAATAATCAAACGTTAATATTCATATTAGAATTATTTCAACAATACACATATATAACCTTCATTACAGAATAATAACATAAATATAATGTTTTTACGTTCTCACACAATTTACTGTTTTTATTTGAACTTACTTCTATATATATATATATATATATATATATATATATATATATATATATATATATATATATATATATATATATATATATAAGAAAAAAAACCAAGATTTTGGAGTTATTATTTTGCTCTAGTATCAATACGTTTGAGGTTAAGAAATGATCTCTTGCATAATGGTTGGCTAAAGAGTTCTTGTAAAAACATTAGCTTTACTCCGTTAATAATGATAAGATTTTCATCTAATCTATAATTCTATGTTTATGCACACAAGGGAGGAGCCATATTCGATGAAAATCTCATGTACGGTTCTGTAACAGAGATTCTTTGAGTTGAATGACGACTGTAACGGATGTCAGCTCAATCTGGAGGAAATTATGCGGAAGCTTTACAAAATTTATGATTAAGCTATGCAAGTAGAAATTAATCCATATGACCGAAGTTATATACTCTATAGCATATGACTTATCCACAAAAGTAACAGATAACATACGAAAGCTTTGGAATATTATTTTCGAACGCTTTAACGAAACTCATTCTTACCACAAGCTTTCAATAATATGGTCGTGATATGTGATTATGTGCGACCAATATAAATGAGAAAAATTATCAATTTGAGAACGCATGAACAAAATTTTTAAACCTTAATTTAACAAGGTGACAATTTTGTAAATAATAAAAATGTCATGCAACATGAAACATTCAAAAAATTATGGGGTATTATAGTAACGATGACGTGATGACGTAAATTGATTGAATTGTGTTGATTACAGTGGTTCCCTCTCATTTCAACATATTCTTAATTCCCGATAATTTTTTCTACTCAAACCCTAGATATTATTTTGTCGATTGTTAACATTTTAATTGATTTTCTTTCAAAAATATATGGAGAGTTGATATATTTTAAATATTTATAAGATTTTCATTACGGGATAGTTTTTTAAGATTTATAAACATTTTGTATTTTTATTTTAAAATAAGTTAAATTGATATTATCATACATAATAATAAATAAAAGATAAAAGATAAACATCGTCCGTCAATGGTATAATCTTTAATATTATTAACATACATTTTATCTATATATTTCAAGTAAATAAAAAGTTATTAATATTTGAAATGAAAATAAAAAATATAAGGTTGTGTTTTGAAACTTTTATCTAAGTTAAAGGATGTAAAATAATAATAAAAAACAATAGAATTCATGTAACTGATCGGATTTGATTGCACAGAAACCAAAATCAATTTTTTAATGATTATTTATACGCGAATTTAATCGTGCTAAGGCCAGGCAGAGTGAAACGCGGGGAACCCGAGGGAACGGTTCCCGCATGCAGCACACCGCACCGTGGGTGCGGGGAGAAGGGCGCGGAGAAAAAGTGGGGGAAGGAAATACCGTTCTCTCTCACTCTCTTCATATGATCGGCCCATTATTATTTTTTCTTTTTTTTTCTTTCCTCCAACACTTATAGTGCCGTTATATATATATATATATATATATATATATATATATATATATATATATATATATATATATATATATATATATATATATATATATATATATATATATATATATATATATATATATTAGCCGTTTACCCGCGCCAAGCGACGGATGTGATTAGTTTTTTCAAAAATTAGTTTTGAGCGGTGCTTAGTTCTTTCATACAAATAATTTGAACTAAAAATGAAATTATGTTGCAATTTTGGGTTAAGAATAAATGTACATTGTTGTTTTGCGTTAAAAATATACGTATATTGTTGTTTTGTGTTAACGATAAAAGTATATTGGTCGGTGGTATAATTTCCATTCGGAAACATGTTATATTCCAAACAACAATGTGTGAAACATTAGCTACAAATAGTTTCCTTTTGATACATAATTTCCTTTCTAGATTTGTTTGTTATTAAAAATTTATCATATTTCAAATAAGGAACAATGTGCGGTAAATATAAAAAATAAAAATAAAAATGGTATAAATTCATGTATATATTGAAAAAACCCAACAACTTTGGTTGCAAAGTTATAACTAAACATTATAATTAGGGATCAAAGAATTTGAAACATAAATATATGGAAATAAACTTCGATTTTTTCAATTAAATCCATTAAAAAAATACCATAAATATTTTCCCTAGAAATTGACTATACTGTATTAAATAATGTTTTACAAAATTTGGCAAAAAAATATAAGAATATATTATGATTTTTTCATATTTATATAAACAACTTCAATGACTATTATTGTACTAAATCTTTATTTATAAATTTGTCAAAAATATCATGTTTGTGTCGTCGAACTTTTTTTTTTTAAGTTTTGTAATTTTTTTTTTCAAATTGTTTATTATTAATAAAGTTGGAAAAATTATAATTTAAAAAAAAAATAAAAAAAACCTTAAAAAAATAAAGATATTTGTATTTTTTTAGGCTAGAAGATGTTAGAAGACTCTGGTCCACATCTGCACCAAGAAGAGGGCGCGCAGACATTTTTAGGTCTGCAGTCTTCAAAAAAACAAACAGTCTGGGAAAGCTAATGTCTGCGCGGCGCAAACAGAAGAGACCATGCAGATCTGCAAACAAAAAACAAACATCTTAGTAATTAAGATTCTATTAGTTATTTATATTAATATATTATATTAAGGGGCGTTTGACTAAGTTTATTTAACTATTTATTTATTTTTATCAGTTCCACAAGGATATAAACTAAATAAGGTATTTGGATAAGAGTAACTTATGCAATTGATATCATAATAATAAGTCAAATTTCATAAATTAGACAATTGAAAATTTTCAAACACCCCTTAGTTATAAATATAACAATATAATAAACTTGAACTATAACATCCATCTTTATTAACGAAAACTGTGAATTTATGAAAACCATTTCTTATAGCATGAATTTCATGAAAATTGTTTTTATAGCATCCTATTTTATTAAAATTGTTTTAATACTTTTAGGTTAACGGTACATAGTAACAAGCATATCAAATGTTAAATACCACTAACTAATAATTGAAATACCACCAACATAGAAAGTTTAATTGCTTTTATTTGTATACTCAATAAGAAGGTTAACATATTTTTATCGGTAATGAATTTGGTATATATTTCTAGAGTAAGTTTATATCATCATTGTATATCTAATTCAAATACGTTTGATGTGCATTTGTATATATTGAATTCATTTGTCGGCAAACTTTACTCGGTTAATACATTTTCAACTTCCTAAACAACCAATCAGAGACCTCGTAATCTTCCACATTTTATATTTCTAAAAAAAAGAAAATAAAAAGACAATGATTTTTGACTTATTTATCCCTAAAACGTAAACTCTAGCATATCTATAACTTCCATACTTATTGATCTTTCATCTGAAAAAACAAACATGGTTTTTCCCCTTGCAGGCTTGCAGGCTTCTCTTCTATGCTTGATTATTAATCATGTATATACATATCATGCGTATCAACTCTTTACACTCTTCAGGTTATGATACCTTTAAAATTAAAAAGATTCCAAGAAGCACTATAATTAATAACATTCTTTTAAAACAACGTACCTTTAAATTCTTCCCTTTCAGGGCATTGTACTTTTAAAACTCATAACATCTTAGGCCAATGTTATTTCAAAAACTTTTTTGCATGATGTGACCCTCGTTTCCTTGAACTCTAAAAATGATTACAAGTAAAAAAAACTTTGTAATACATCATTTGTCTCTTGATATCCATAAAATTATATGCTAATTTTTTCTTAAATATTAAATTACAAATAACAATAAGTTTGTTTGGTGAATAAAAACATCCAAATTTCTTTATTAATTACACATTCAGACCTTGAACTAAATTATCAATATTTTTATAATATTATCACTAAATAATTATTATTTCAACTACAGATTTTTCCCAAATCTGCTCAAGCAAAAGTTTCAAATGCACAACTAAGGGCTAAGGCTAAAAGAAGCAACATAAACCAAGTTTGAAGACTTCTGGAGCAGATTAGTCCACTAACATTGATACTAAATAAACATAGCTTGCAACCATATCAGGGGTATAAGTCAAATGGAAACCATAACATCAACAACATTAATGAAATTTTTTACCCAAACATCATGGGCATTTTAAACAAAACTCGGACAAAAACTTAAGAAACAGCAGGGTACCCTTTTCCCAATTTTAAATATTATACCACAAAGGTCCATTGATCAAAACAGAAAACAAGTTCAATGGTTGCATTCAAGGAAACTCGGTCATCACAAAGTTTTGATCATATTGAAAAAAAATGTTTTTTTAAGGAATCTTACTTTTTCTTTCTATAACATGATTATAATTTCAATTATTTTCATTTTTCTTTGTTAGGCTAACGCGAGAAATAACACCATACTTCCATTATAGTGTTTTTTTTAAATCATGTTATTTTTTTATGTCCGGTTTTCTTTTCTATTACAATATTGAACTTTAATCATTTCAACATTAACCTTTCTAATTTTTTTTCTTATTTATACATTAAATATTGAAATTTAATAACTTTACCCATTTAAAGTAGTAACTATTTGAAGCAAAAAAACAAAACCTTTGTTCCACCAGTTGGTCAAGAACCAGAGCAAGCCTAGTGAAACATGTAATGGATGAGGCCATTAGGTTCCGATTAAAGAATTAAAAACACTGGAGCATACCTAATGAGCTTTTACTATTACTGTCAGCAACAAATCAGCTTACTTTTCCTTGTTTGTACCTTGAATTTATGGTTCAACTTTAGCTAATCCCTGTTAAATATCAAGAACATGGAAATATTATAGATACTAATTTCTACCTAATCAACAACAAAAAATAATTAACTCCAATGTCATGGTCTTGTTTAAAAAGTTGATATATCATAAGTGACTAAGTACCACATCTGTAAGAGAGAGCATAAAGAAAATTTGATAATGTCATAAAATCAAAACTAAAAAAACCACTGGGACAAATTTCTGTAAAAAGAGAGAGCATAAAGAAAGAGTCCCTAGTGTTTATACTCATCTTTTGTTTTCGTGTTCATAATCATTTCTTGTTTTCTCTCAGGCATTTCTACAAACACTTTATGTGCTCGATGGTTTCATCCATTTATTCCACTGCTTCGATCAATTCTTCCTCCAACGCTGCAACATTAGATAAAATATTAAAAATTTATCATACTCAACTTTGCTTTGGAGATAAAAACATATTATTTTTCATGTCTTGCACGTTTAAATAAAAAATTTAGTTTTGTAGCAGAATACAAGAACCCGAAAAAAAATGGACACCGATCAATTCAACATATTGAAATATTAAGAAATTGACTTTCCCAGCCTCAAGAAATAGAAATCTCGACTTGAAAACTTAAGCCAAAACATCAAAAACTACCCCACAAACATATAGAATTAGCCAATTATGATACTAAGAACATAGTCACAGGGTTACCTGGACATCAAATACTAAACTTGTTCGTCATATGCCTCGTTCAGGTCATAATACTAAACATGTTCATTGATCTGAAGCAACAAAATAGAAAGCGGACATCAAATCAAAGCCCCCCAGAAACAAAAAAGAAACAAATATTAAAAACTAAGTTAACCGAACACGAAAAATATGATGATACAATCCAGAAAGAGAAAATGAAGGGGATGACGGAGAATGCATATCAAGGGAAGGAGGAGATGAAGGAATTTATCGTGGCTAGGGATTTTTAGAGAAGGGGTGGAAGTCGGGGGGAAACATGGGAAAGATCTCCCTGTGCGGTGGTATGGTGGGAGATGGCGACTGACTGGTTTAGGGTTTGTAGAGAGAAGATGTGGGAGTGAATGGGTAAAGTGAGAGCGGTTTGGATCTAATTTGGGGCCAGACGTGAGGAATAGGAAAGCGGTGCTATGTTTTTTTTCTTGACGTAGCTTGGTATGTTTGTACATATTGCAACAAAAATGATACCTCTTAAAATTCAAGAAAGGTTCAATATGCTTAATATAATAGTAAAGATATATATATATATATATATATATATATATATATATATATATATATATATATATATATATATATATATATATATATATATATATATATTCTTTGTTTTTTTTCTTTTTTCTTAACCTATATAAATACACAAACATTCCATCATTTTTTTTAACCCACAAACTATATCTCTCTAATTTTTTTTTTCAAAATGTCATCCTCTTTATTATCCGATTCGACGGCTGTAGAGAAGGTTAAGTTTATCGGTTCCGTCATGGCGAAAACGGTTGCATTTTATCAAAACCGACTAGGCGAAACATCACGTGCACGACTAAATCCAAGAAATCCGCCGTTGCGTAGAAATCACGAAGCCAGACACGATCGCCTTATAGAAGATTATTTTGCAGATGACGTCATCTACGCTGTAAAGTTTCGACGTCGGTTCCGGATGACGAAGGAACTATTCTTACGTATTGTTAGCGATTTGGAAGGTCGTTATCCATATTTCCAATGGAAAGCGGATGCAAGGGGAAAAAAGACTTCTCTCCCATTAAAAAATGCACGACTTCAATTCCTCAGCTAGCGTACGGCATGAGTGCAGACAAATGGGACGAGTAGTTTAGGATGTCAGAGCGTACCGTGCGGGAGTGTGTGTACAAGTTCTGCAAAGCGATCTGTTTGGTTTATGGGCAACGATATTTGCGCAAACCAACTATCAACGATGTCCACCAATTGTACACGGTGCATGAAGGCAAGCATGGATTCCCTGGAATGCTAGGTAGTATCGATTGCATGCATTGGAATTGGGCATTATGCCCCAACGCATGGCGTTGTCAGTACATGAGAGGCGACCACAAACAACCGACGATCGTTCTAGAGGCTATCGCATCACATGATCTTTGGATATGGCACACATTCTTTGGTCCAACTGGTGCAAACAATGACATCAATGTGCTAGACCAATCGCCGGTATTCAACGATATCTACCTTGGAAAGTCACACGATGTACCTTTTCAAGCAAATGGGGTGGCATATAAGCGTGGATACTATCTTACTGACGGTATATATCCTCCCTTGTCTATTTTTGTGAAATCGTTTACATGTCCTAACGACCCGAAAAGGAAAAAGTTTAAAGAGGCGCAAGAGTCGGCTAGGAAGGATGTGGAGCGAGCATTTGGTGTACTTAAGAGACGTTGGCAAGTACTAGCAGTCGGGGCAAGGTCATATGAGGTGAAAATGTTACAACACGTAATGTATGCATGTATCATATTGCATAATATGATTCTTGAAGACGAAGGAAGAGCGATATGTCAATACAATGAAAATGAAGTTTTGCCAAATGTGGAAGGAGTAGCCGTTGGTACACAAGAGTACAGGGTGAATAGAAGAGAAGTACACAATCGCAACATTCATCAAGCCCTTGATTATAGGTTATAGGACACACGAAAGGAATAAAGAAATGGTTATTGAATCTCAAACTAAAAATTAATTAACAACTCTTTATAAACTAACAGGAAAACAAATCTCTTCAGGTATTGTGGTTTAGATAAATTACACCTTAAAAGCATAGACAATTGCATACACAAATCTATTTATTCATGTTCACCGGTTCCTAGAATGATTAGATTCGCACTCACTATTACTAATCCTTCAGCAAACAAGTCAATTCAAACAGTGATCAGTTGATTAAACTAACATGCTTCCTAGTGTTCAGTTCGTATCAAGCAAGATTTGTAAATATAGTTAATTAAATTGGTCGTTCAATTAACCTCTTGTTGATGGTCATCAAACAAGGCTCACACATTAACTTACTTATTTCCAAGTTAATCCTAGTTTTACATTCGTTATTCCTAGACTTATAATCTCGATGGTCATCAAAATCATAAGAGACAAGCAATCAAGCATATGTTCATACAACTCAATTTACTTAATAATTAACAGCAAATAATTATCATTAACACATGAGGATCTTTTAACAAGCTTGGCAAGATAAATTAAACATAAACAAACCACTCAATATAGCAATTAGTCCAATAATCGAGGTTTCATTCAATCATAAACACAAAGTAAAAGGTTTTTACACCCAAATCAGAAACTAAATACATAATAGTAACACAGTGGAATGCTAAACATGGTCACGTTAACAACCCATATGATTACTGACATGTATCCGCTCTCTAATCCTTCCGATCCTCGCTCCCGTCAGCTTAACGGCCTTCCAGCCGCCTTCTAGACCCTCAAAACGGCTTAACAGAAGTTAATTATCAACTAAATTAGGTTAGAAGTCGAATCCCCCTTTCTGGTTAGCTGAAAATCGCTTTTTATAACCCTTGTAACCGACTTACGTACGCTGGGCGTAAGTCGGATTACGCTGGGCGTAGTGAAGAATGATACGCAATGAAGTTATCCGGAAGCCAGCCATTACGCGGGGCGTAACATTAAAGTACGCGGGGCGTAATCGGCTCCTCCAGCATTTTTTCTTTCTTTTAGCCTTTAAGCCTGATTTCCGCTTCAGTCTTTTCTTTTGTGCTCCATCAACAACGAATAGCTGCAAATCATATTTCAAAGCATTATAAGTACTTTTTAGTTCTAAAAGAGAATAATAAAGGCTAAAATATTAAGATATGATGTATATATATATATATACACATATCAAAATACCCCACACTTAGCCTTTGCTTGCCCCCAAGCAAATTTACTTTTAATTTACCAATATCAAATAAAACAATCCATTTTAAACCCAGCCATTATCCCAAGACCGCAATGCATGTATTTGTGTCTATAAATCCTAAGAAACTTCTCATTCCTAAATACTCACAATCCTTATGAACATTCACCCCTTAGTTTATACGGCACTCATTTCTTCAACCCCCCGAATCAATCCTCAGAAACCTTTCTTAACCTCAAGGTATTTTTGTAAAGCTACCCAAGCATACATATCTAGAAATTACAACTTTTAGATACCACAATGGAGCTTTTGGAATTCTTCACTTCTTTGAATACTTGATCTTGATTTCTTTGAATTCACCACCTTTTGGATTTTTTTTGGTATCTTCAACTTTTTGAATCTTTGGAATTTTGATCTTTTGATCTTCACTTTAACTGCTCCAAAATTCTTTCACTTTTTGGTAATTTCTCTCTCTCTCTTTTTTTTCACATGTATCTCACTTTTTATTTTACACTCAAAACCTACATGCTTAAGCAGGGGTGCTTAACTTCAACCTTTATTGGTTAAATTATTAGTCTAAGTGCAATGATTAAATAAGCTTTCCTGGATAGATTTCAGGTTTAGGCTGCAAAACATATTATGCCATATAAACTACCAGATTACCTTTCATATCTCATGACTTTTCACTAGGAAATGGGAAGCCACAAATACACTATAATATGTGTTGGCTCAGGTTAACATTTGGGTTCTCATCAGATCATCCGATACAATATTAGCAAAAATTTAAATTATCACTAGATTTTACTAAACTAAACTATTATTTCAAGTTTAAAAATTTTTAAATTTTCCTAATCTAGCAATTTTTAATTATTATTATTTTTAATTTAAATTACTTTTTCAACCCCCTACCCCACACTTATTTTATACAATGCCCTCATTGTATGCTAAAACTAATAAAACAGTAAAAAGGGAGAAAAAGGAACAGACTCCCCTGGGGTAGTAGTGGCGAGATCGAATGGGGCTGCTAAAAGTTGCTCCGAAAATCGTTGGAAGACTGGAAACTGGAACTGCTACTTCTGAATGTGTCGGTAAATAAAACCAAGAACGATGTCTTCTAAAATGTGGTGCAAAAGATTGCAAGGAAATGCAATGTAAAGTAACCATGACGTGGGAAAGTGTCAACCACGTCGTCTCGTTGAGTGATGTGAAATCTCTATTATGAATAATAACATGGCCACAATGTGAAAATTGGTGGTCACGTCGTCATATCAAGAATGGCAGCCTCCTCTCGCGATGAAAAACTCCCCCTTGACATAGGAAAGTGTCAACCATGTCGTGGCAGCCGGGATGATACTTCTACCTCGTGTAGAAAGAAAACTCTTTGGTGTGGGAACAACTCATCCATACCATAGGAATCAAAATAGGGTAGAACGCCACTCTTCTAAATAATATACTCTCACAATATCGACTCGCACCCCACACTTATTAAAAAATCGTGGGTCTTGACCATAAACTCCAAACTCTCACACGGCTTTCTCTCTCGCAACAATCGGACCTAGCTGCTGAAGTTACTGCCAGCTTTCTAAGGGCGAAAATTCTGCAAAGATCTAAACAACCAAAGAGCATCAACATGGAAAACAAAAGTAAAACACCCTAAATTAAACTCAATTACATACCAAAGAAAAATATAAAAACTAATACTAAGCAAAACAAAAATAAACTAAAAAATAAAAATAAAAAGGATAACTAAATCACTTGTCATCCCCGTCATCATGCTGCTGTGCCCCAGAAGTACCGGCTCCATCAGGTCGTGACTGGAATGGTGGAGGGAAAGGAACCGAGTACTGAAACCCCTGGTGGGCAAAGAATGCGGTCAACGCATCCCCGTACCACTGTTGTCGCCTCTCCATATGTGCAACGTGCTCACCCAGGCTCTGAACTCCCTCGTCAATGTGGTCAATGCGCTGAGCCAGGTAACGCATATCAATCTTCGGCTCAGGTCCCTGCTGCACTCCCCGAGGAGCAGGTCTACGTCGCTGGACCCGTCTCGGATGTGGCTCGACTGCACCCTCCTCGTCTGTCACGTCATCTGGTTGTACCTGCAAGACACCATCTCCGCCCCGCTCAAGTACACGCATCGACTCCAATAACTGAAGGCTCATCGACCTCATATCATGAAACACCATCGATCTCGTGATCTCACGCGTCAACAACTGATATGATCGAGCTAATCGCGTGATAAAATGCCCTCCGCAAATCGGGCTATCCTCCTGAAGTCCCCTGGCCCTCCTACCCAAATACGCGGCTAAAGCAACTGGAAGGTTTAGGTGCCTCCCTGGAGTAACAAGTGCCCATAAGAAATACAAGTCTGTCGAAGGCACTCTCTCACTGTTCTTATGGTGCGTGAGAGATAAGGAAATCAAACGGTGCAGCAGTCTATATGTGGTAGACCGAATCATCCTTCCCCGTGCAGTAGATGGTGTATACACTCGCCCAGTAATCTCTGCCCAGAAAGTGTTTTCATTATAGTCGTCTGGCCGGCCCGTGAGACAATCAACAAGGAATACCGGGAAGTGGACACTCCTCGTCTCGTCTGCTGTTTATATCCCTACTCGAGTTGCAAGCTCTATGACACTGCACTCCCGGCTCACACCACCCAGTCTGAAGGAAAAGGCTGTCCTATCATCGGGTGTCTTCCTAGGGTCATAGGAAACTGTAGCATAAAACTCCAGCAAAAATTCCCGATAAACAGGCTCCTGGATCCTGAACAATCGTGCCCATCCCTGACATACGAACAAATGCACTCCACTCACGTCCGAGTGTGTGTATTGCAAAAAATCCTGGATCAGCGCAGCAAGTCCAGTCTGGGTCGCCAATTCCCAGTCAAATGAAGGTGCTATGTCGATCTCCTTAGTGAGAAGCAAACTCAAATTGGTGACATATCGTGCACGGGTTGCATCGTTTAGAGTTTGTGGAAATTATAAGAAATGGTGATCGGTCACGTCCTCTGGTGGGTTGGTTCGTTGAGTTCTATGGGCCATAATCTGCACAAATAAACACCAAATACAAAACCAAACAAAATAATCACAGCATTAACAGATTTTAAATAAAAAAAAATAATGGTGTTGGCATAGGATGTACGCTAAGCGTACGTCCAGGAAATCGCATCTGTGTTCTGCTCGTTCAAAGGGCATAAGCTTCAGCAAAATACGCAGGGTAGTCAATAACCACAGGAAAGCCAAAACACAGGACCAAACCTAGGCATAAGTCCAAGAATGCTAATCAATCCCTATTCGTTCTAAAATCATAACCCATATCAAAATTTTTATTTTAGCACATACGCAAGCAATACACAGTCCAGGGGTCAAACACATGGGGGGGGCATACAATCGTGGACCATATCGAACATACAACTGTGAAATTGGGGCATACACAAGTTTAAGGGCCAAATAGAACATTCAAATATGTGGTCCTAGGCAGTAAAAAAAAAACGGGACCACCCTTAAGCACATGTCCAAGAATCCGAACCCGTTCCTGATCGTTCATTGTCTATTCGTGATTATCAAACATTTAACAATTATAAACAGGAAGACTTCGTAGGGCCAGTCAAAATCGAGGAGTCTACAGGTCGTACGCTTGGCGTCCGTCCTCAAACTCAAATCGATGGTCTTTGGACGGGATTAAGACTAAACTATGTCCTAGGGTTTAGTCTATTGACCAAAATCGGCCTTATTCATTCCATAATTAAACATACAACTGTGAAATCGGCCCCCATTCAAGAAATAGATGAACCCTAGAATGCGAACAAAGGCAATATGCAGCTAAGTTCATCGATTTAAAAACAAATCAAAGACATAGAGTGTCCACATAACATACTTTTTTGTCGATTTTACAAGAAGAAGAAGAATCGGAGATATTGATGGAATAACTTGGTCATCTCAGTTCGTGTGTTCGAAGGAAGGAAATTTGAAAGAATAACAAGAAAAATTCAAAGGATTAAATGATAAAACCTGTCGACGATTTACGTTGGGCGTAAAGAAAAGTTACGCTGGGCGTAACCCCAACTCCGAGAAAAAGTCATCCACGATCAATGGTTCATTACTTAATTTTTTTCTTTTTCCAACTAAGTAATTTGGGGACTTATAATTATTATTAATTAATTAATTTTTTTCTTTTTAATTGCTTCAACAACAGCCATGACTTTCCGATGAGTGACATATTAAACAAAAAATGAGACGTCATGATCACTTGTCCTTGTCGAGATCAAACAACAATGGTTGATTAAAACCTTTGCACGCAAGGATTGGTTTGTGAAAACAACCACTTTCGGGACCCATTAGAATATTTTCTTTGTTTTCTCCGCACCTTTAACTAAAAGTAGAACAAGAAGTGACCTGACTAGTCAAGAACAGCAAGAGCTCAGTCTTCCACTTAACCACCATAACACGCCTTGCTATACTACGCCTCATGGATTGAGTTGGACAAATCAACAAAGTAGTAGGCTAAGCAGGTCAAGAATTCCCTAATCGCTTGCATTCTCTAAACCCATGCAAAAAGTAAAACCAAGCAATGTGTATGATCCCAAATTCCTGAAAATAACAACAAGAACCTTCCCGACAAGTGAAATGATATCATCAAAAATAAATCTAAAAGAAAAATAAAAACTAACTAAACTATCTATAAACAAATAACGAATAATCAAATAAACTAAATTAATTACAAGCTGTTCCCCGGCAACGGCACCAAAAACTTGATGTGCACGAAAGTACCCACTAATTTTAATATTTATAACCTAACAAACTTAGACTAACTATGCACTTATAGGCAGTGTACCTAGTTAGATTACATTATAGCTTAGGTAAGTCGGGTGTCGATCACAGGGAACGGGGGTGAATTAATTTAAAATATTTGATTATAGGTTATAGGACACACGAAAGGAATAAAGAAATGGTTATTGAATCTCAAACTAACAGTTAATTAACAACTCTTGATAAACTAACAGGAAAACAAATCTCTTCAGGTACTGTGGTTTAGATAAATTACACCTTAAAAGCATAGACAATTACATACACAAATATAATCATTCTAGGAATCGGTGAACATGAATAAATAGATTTGTGTATGCAATTGTCTATGCTTTTAAGGTGTAATTTATCTAAATCACAGTACCTGAAGAGATTTGTTTTCCTGTTAGTTTATCAAGAGTTGTTAATTAATTGTTAGTTTGAGATTCAATAACCATTTCTTTATTCCTTTTGTGTGTCCTATAACGTATTGAAACAACCCAAAAATACGACCCAAAAATTTTTGTTTTAATATAATCAAAACTGCAATCAGAGCATCATGTAATAAAACCATACGTGTTGCATTCCAAAACATAGTAAAACATTGTGCGGAAAAACTGTATCATGCTACATCAGGTAAAACATCTAAATCAATCCCAGGCTAAAGCTGAAGCGGTGGTGTGTGCGATGCCGTCATCCAGAGCTCTTCCCTTTGCTTGCGGAAGTACCTGAAACCAAAACTGAAACTGTAAGCACGAAGCTTAGTGAGCTCCCCCAAAGTACCACATACCATACAATAACACATAAACACATATTGGGCCTTGCCCACTGCATCGGGCCGAAACCCGGAAACTGCATCGGACCAAAGTCCGGAACTGGCTGGGACCTTGTCCCCTGCATCGGACCGAAGTCCGGAACTAACTGCATCGGACCGAAGTCCGGAACTGACTGCATCGGACCGAGTCCGGAACTGACTGGGACCGTGTCCCCTGCATCGGACCGAGGTCCGGGACTGACTGCACATAGCATAGCATATCATAACCATTTATATTGCATACTGCATCGGGTCGTGGCCCGGAACATAGACACATACACATAGCACACAAAACATGTCTGAACCACGAAGGCATCAAGCATCCGAACTACTACATCGGACCGAAATCCGGAAACTACTATTAACTGGACGGGCCGGCATTGTGGCCTTAGACCCGTCCCTACGGAAAGGAGACTCACCTCGTAAGCTAGCGGATGAGCGTGCGGCTCGGAAAGCTAACGGCTGCTGCTCCTGAATCTCCTCGGCTACAAATCCATAAACACACTCAATCAATCACTAGCACTATACTCAGGGTAAAATGACCCTTTTACCCTTGGTCAAAGTTGACTTACTCAGGGCTGACTCGCCGAGTCGGGATACCTGACTCGCCGAGTCCTAGATTCTCCGCTCAACTCTTACATGCTGTTACTCGTCGAGTGTGGCATCGACTCGACGGGTACCCTCTGGATCCAAGAACTCAGATGATCTTCATCCGACTCGCCGAGTCAGATGAACAGACTCGACGAGTTGTTCTTAATCCTTAAGGAGATTGCCTTGGACTCGCCGAGTTGTATGAACAACTCGCCGAGTCCCTCCATTACTGAGTCTACTCTTAACTCGCTGGGTCCACTCCCTAACTCACCTAGTCCACTCGACACTGAAAAAACTGGAGAACTCGGGACCCGCGACGTGACTCGTCGAGTCGTTCTTCCGACTCGCCGAGTCGCCGCCATGCAACATATTTTTACTCGATTTCTCTTGAATCCAACACATGCAAATGATAGATCTAGGTCCATTAAGCTGTTTTACCACGTAAAGTTTCCAACTTTACGTGCACCACTACATGAATGAGGGAAATAAGGCTAAAATATGCACAATAAGGGTAGATCCACGGCTAATAGGCAATGTAACCCCAAAAAGACAGTGGATCTGGACTCTTCAACACCCCAACACTCAGATCCATAGGTGTTTCGGCTTAACAATACAATCAAGCAAGCATAAAGCTTGGAACAAGCATCAAATAGCCCTTAAAAGAGCTCTAATGGAAGTTTAAGCATGAAACCAGAAGGGGACTCCGAAAATACCTGAATAAGTTCACCCTTGACCTTGGATCTTGGCACTAGAACTCGTTTCCTTGCTTCCTTCTTCTTCTTCTTCTTCACTCCTTCACCAAAATGGAATAAAATCACTATAAGCTCACAAGAGGAAAGGTTTAGGGTTTCTCACAGTGTTAACAGGGGAAAGTGACGAGATGGAGGCTATAATGGGGTTTAAATAGTGAGCAAACCCGGGGAGTTAGGGTTTCACCCAGACGGATGGACTCGCCGAGTCCAAGATATGGACTCGTCGAGTCGCCGGCTCCCGCGTGCCCAAGATGCGCGACCCGACTCGGCGAGTCAGGCTAGAACTCGCCGAGTCCCTCTTGAAAACTTAGCCCAAGGCAAATTAATTAACATACCGGAAACGGGTCGTTACAATTCTCCCCCACTTGTTTCAGACTTCGTCCTCGAAGTCTGCTACGGCTGGATCTGCGAATAACTCCGGGTAGTGCGTTCTCATTTCTTCTTCAGCCTCCCATGTCCATTCAGACCCCTTCCGATGTTGCCACTGCACTTTTACCAGCTGAATTACCTTGTTCCTCAAGGTCTTGGTCTTTCGCTCCAAAATTGCTATTGGTTTCTCGATATAATTCAGGCCGCTATCGACCTGGATATCCTCCAAGGGAACGACCGCTGACTCGTCCACTAAACACTTCCTCAACTGCGACACGTGGAAGGTGTTGTGTATCAAACTGAGCTCCTCCGGAAGATCTAACCGATAAGCAACCCGACCCACCCGGGCCGAAACCCTGAAAGGACCAATAAATCTGGGGCCCAATTTGCCCCTCTTCCGGAACCTGATGACACCTTTCCAAGGTGAGACTTTCAGGAGAACCATATCTCCCACCTGGAACTCCAAGTCTGAACGCCTCCTGTCGGCGTAGCTCTTCTGCCGACTCTGCGCAGTCTGCAGTCTACTACGGACCTGCTGGATCAGCTCCGTCGTCTTGAGCACCACTTCGGTGCTCCCCATGACCCGCTGACCGACCTCGCCCCAACAAATCGGGGTCCTGCACTTCCTGCCATATAACATCTCAAAAGGAGGTCGATCAATGCTCGCATGATAACTGTTGTTATACGAGAATTCCGCTAAGGGAAGATACGTATCCCAACAGCCCCCAAAGTCCAGAACACATGCCCTAAGCATGTCCTCGAGAGTCTGAATCGTCCTCTCACTCTGCCCGTCAGTCTGAGGATGGAAAGCGGTGCTGAAATGGAGACGAGTACCCATCTCGTCGTGAAACCGCTTCCAAAATCTGGACGTGAAGCGAACATCTCGGTCTGACACCACCGATACCGGCACTCCGTGACGTGCCACAATCTCTCGCACATAGATATCGGCTAACTTTTCCGCCGATATACTCTCCTGGATCGGAATAAAATGGGCACTCTTCGTCAACCGATCCACCACTACCCATATCGAATCTACTCCGCGTGCGGTCCTGGGAAGTTTGGTGATAAAATCCATGGTGATGTCCTCCCACTTCCACACGGGAATATCCAACGGCTGCATCTTGCCGTGAGGTCTCTGGTGCTCCGCCTTGACCTTCCGGCAGGTCAAGCACCTCTCAACGTACCAAGCGACGTCCCGCTTCATGCAGGGCCACCAATAATCAGGTCGAAGATCTCGATACATCTTCGTCGCCCCTGGATGGATAGAAAATCGAGACTTATGAGCCTCGTCCATCAATATCTGCCGTACCCCACCCCAGTACGGTACCCACACCCTACCATGAAGCGTTATCAAACCCCGGCTGTCGTAGTCGAACGAAGCTACTCGACCCACTATCCTCTCGCACTTCTGCCTTTCCTCCTTGAGACCCTCCATCTGAGCCTCCTTGATCCGCTCCAACAGAGGAGCGATTACCGTCATTCTCATGCACAAATCCCTGATAGGGGCCGCCGACACCTTGCGGCTCAGGGCATCGGCCACCACGTTGGCCTTCCCTGGATGATACAGGATCTCACAGTCATAGTCCTTCAGCACGTCCAACCATCTCCTCTGTCTCATATTCAAACTCGGCTGATCCATAAGGTATCGTAAACTCTTGTGGTCCGTGTAGATAGTACAGCGGACCCCATACAGGTAATGCCTCCATATCTTGAGAGCAAATACAACTGCCCCCAGCTCCAAATCGTGGGTAGGATAATTAGCCTCGTGAGGCTTCAACTGTCTCGAAGCATAAGCCACCACATGGCCTCGCTGCATCAACACTGCTCCCATACCGGTGATCGAAGCATCACAATAGACCACGAAATCCTCAACACCCTCTGGCAAGGTAAGGATCGGAGCCTCGCACAATCTCTGCCTGAGAGTCTCGAACGCCGCCTGCTGCTCAGGCCCCCAACGAAAAACTACCGACTTCTTGGTTAGTCGGGTGAGCGGCACTGCTATCTTGGAGAAATCCTGAATAAACCTCCGATAATACCCTGCCAATCCTAGGAAGCTCCGAATCTCAGATGGAGACCTCGGGACCTCCCACTGTATCACGGCCTCAATCTTGGCCGGGTCAACCAAAATACCCTTCTGATTAACGAGATGCCCAAGAAACTGCACCTCGCGTAACCAGAACTCGCACTTGGAGAACTTAGCGAACAGTCTCTCCCTCCTCAAAGTCTCCAACACCTCCCGCAGGTGCTCCTCGTGATGTTCCTGCGTCTTGGAATACACCAAGATGTCATCGATGAACACTATCACTGACCGATCCAGCATCGGTCTACACACGCGGTTCATGAGATCCATGAACGCGGCTGGGGCATTGGTGAGCCCAAATGGCATCACCACAAACTCATAATGACCATACCGGGTCCTGAAAGCAGTCTTCTGTACATCCTCATCCCTGACCCTCATCTGGTGGTAACCGGAGCGTAGGTCGATCTTGGAGAACCAAGACGCTCCCTGGAGCTGATCGAACAAGTCATCTATCCTCGGAAGTGGGTAACGGTTCTTCACCGTTACCTTGTTCAACTCCCGGTAGTCAATACACATCCGATGCGACCCGTCTTTCTTCCTCACAAACAAGATCGGCGCTCCCCAAGGCGAACTGCTCGGTCGAATGAAACCCTTGTCTAACAGCTCCTGAAGCTGTGTAGACAACTCCTGCATCTCAGGGGGAGCAAGTCGATATGGTGCTTTGGCTATCGGAGCCGCACCAGGAACCAAGTCGATCCTGAACTCAACCTGCCTCTCAGGAGGTATCCCCGGCAAATCCTCGGGAAACACATCCGGGTAATCTCGAACAATAGGAACATCATCGATCGTCGTCTTGCCCTTATCCCGGGCATCCAAGACGTAGGCTACATAACCGGCGCAACCCTGCTGAACGTAGCGCCTCGCCCTAGCGGCCGAGCAGAAGGTCAATCCTCGTTGGGGCCTCTCGCCCTGAACCACTATCTCTCCCCCACTGGGAGTGCGAACCCTCACTAGCTGAAGCTCACAGTCAATCACCGCCCCGTTGGGGCTTAGCCAATCCATTCCCACAATAACTTTATTCCCGCGCAGGGGAATCGGAACCAAATCCACTGAAAACTGCTCCTCAAATATCCGAAGGGAACACCCTCTATATACTTTGTCGACCCTCACGGTCCTATCATCTGCTATCTCCACCTCTAACGGACAATCCAGTTTCCCTGGAGCTCTACTGAACCTCTTGCTAAGCGCAAGGGATACGAATGATCGGGTAGCCCCCGAATCGAATAATACCAAAGCAGAAATGCCGTTCACAGAGAACGACCCTGAATAAAACATACAACCATAAGCAACATTAATCAACAATAATAAAGAGATAAAAGGGAGGATACATACCCGTCACCACATCAGGAGTCGCTCGCGCCTCCTCTGCTGTCATCTGAAATGCCCTGCTCTTCGCCACCGGCGCATCAGCTCGGCCCTGACGGCCATCCGTGATCCTCAAGGTAGCAGGGGCGGGTGCATGCACCTTCCCTGCTGCAGCTAAACTGGGACACTGGGACCTTTTGTGTCCCCTCTGATTGCACTGAAAGCAAATCAGATCCGATGCTGTAACCGTAGTGGCAGGGGCCGTACAATCCCTACTCAAATGCCCAATCCGACCGCACTTGTAGCAGCCGGAACTCCCTGCCTTGCACGCTCCCTCGTGCAATCTCCCACACTTGCCACATCGACCGTGGCTCTGCTGACTCCTAGGTCTGTGATCTGAAACCTTGGGCTTTTTGCCCACACTGCCTGCACCCGAAACCGCCTCCGGTTTCCTCTTCCTCTCCATCTCGAGATCAATCTCCCTCTCTCTGGCTCTAGCAATCATGTCGTCCAGTGTTTTGCAACTGGACCGGCTCACAAACATACGAATGTCGCTCCGCAACATCTCGTGATAACGGGCCTTCTTCATCTCCTCGTCTGCTGCATACTGAGGAACAAGAAGGGCCCGCTCCCTGAACTTGGCGGTGATCTCCGCCACTGTCTCGGTAGTCTGGGTAAGATCCTGGAACTCCCTGGCTAACTGTTGCACCTCAATGACTGGTGCGAACTCCGCTCTGAACCTGGTAGAAAAATCAGCCCAGGTCATGGCATCCAATGCCGCATCATCCCCGATGGTATGTCCTACCTCCTCCCACCAGTCACGTGCCCTGTCCTTCAGGAGACAGGACGCCAATCTGACCTTATCCCCCTCGGGACATCTGCTAGTGCGGAATGCGTTGGCCACATCCGCCAACCACCTGGTACTCGCTATGGGGTCCCGTGCCCCGTGGTAGTCAGGAGCCCCGCACGCCCTGAACTCCCTGAAAGTGAGTGTGCGCGACCCCATCATGGCCGCCATCTCAGTACGGAAGGTACTCAGTCTCTCATCCATCATCTCCAAAATGCCCTCCTTGATCGAACCGAAGATCACAGGAGTCTGCTCAAGTATGATGCGAGTAATCTCAGAAGAAAGGAACTCTCTGGTCTGCTCATCCATCCGTCCGACCTCCGGGTCGGATCCCGATCCTGATCCTCCTTCGGCATCTGAACTGCCGGCTGCTGGCCTCGGACGCAAAACTACCATTCTGAAACATATCATAACAACATCAGAACATTGAAATATTTCAAGGGATCATAATACGACTACTAGCTTCCTGGTCTAATCTTGGCCTTCCTTGATTCGAGTACGGATCCTCTGTTTCCAGTAGTATGGGCCCCTACTACCTTCCACATCTATCCGTACTTTCCTCAAGAACTGCCTCGACTTCCCCAAGTCGCTTCTACCGCTGCTATTTTCTGCTACCCCCACCCTAGGCTTGCCCTAGAGAAAACTCGAGCTCAATACGACTGGTCCTCAGCTGCTGTAGGTCTCCTTGCACTGCCAGTTAGCCATCACCTGAACACCATCACATGTGATGAGGATCGGATAATCCTTCAAGTAAAAGATCCGTCCCTACAACGGTTGGACTCAAACAAGAGCTGCGCAGTAGGGCCAGTTCCAGCACTCTGGGATTATTCAAACCTGATTACATGTGGTGTGACGTGTCCACCTAATGGCTAACTCCCATTACTCGAATCCCACAAAGCACAAAGCAAGCAGCATTCGGACAAGGGAAACAGACTCACGCAAGCTATTCTTATAACAAGAAATTGCACTATCATAGGATGCTAAGCTCACGCTATCAGGCATAACCTAAACAGGCTATCCTACTGCTGTCTACTCAATTCTAGCATGCAATATTCATAGAGCTGTAACACATAAGCAGGCACATAAGGCATCCTCCTACACCCTTAGTCCTATTCTAGCATGCTGTTCTACTAAACTGAAATTGAACAAATAACTTGTATGGGTAATTTGGGAGTACTTACTTGAGCTCGGTTGACCGCATGCACACACCTCTATCTTAAAACAATTCTTTTTCCTCCTAAGTGTTTTCAAAATTCTTTTGTAAAAACATTTTAAAAATCTTTTATTTCCCCTTAGTTTGAGTTCAGATACACCCGAGAGTGTATCCGAATCCCTCAAACCAGGGCTCTGATACCAACTTGAAACAACCCAAAAATACGACCCAAAAATTTTTGTTTTAATATAATCAAAACTGCAATCAGAGCATCATGTAATAAAACCATACGTGTTGCATTCCAAAACATAGTAAAACATTGTGCGGAAAAACTGTATCATGCTACATCAGGTAAAACATCTAAATCAATCCCAGGCTAAAGCTGAAGCGGTGGTGTGTGCGATGCCGTCATCCAGAGCTCTTCCCTTTGCTTGCGGAAGTACCTGAAACCAAAACTGAAACTGTAAGCACGAAGCTTAGTGAGCTCCCCCAAAGTACCACATACCATACAATAACACATAAACACATATTGGGCCTTGCCCACTGCATCGGGCCGAAACCCGGAAACTGCATCGGACCAAAGTCCGGAACTGGCTGGGACCTTGTCCCCTGCATCGGACCGAAGTCCGGAACTAACTGCATCGGACCGAAGTCCGGAACTGACTGCATCAGACCGAGTCCGGAACTGACTGGGACCGTGTCCCCTGCATCGGACCGAGGTCCGGGACTGACTGCACATAGCATAGCATATCATAACCATTTATATTGCATACTGCATCGGGTCGTGGCCCGGAACATAGACACATACACATAGCACACAAAACATGTCTGAACCACGAAGGCATCAAGCATCCGAACTACTACATCGGACCGAAATCCGGAAACTACTATTAACTGGACGGGCCGGCATTGTGGCCTTAGACCCGTCCCTACGGAAAGGAGACTCACCTCGTAAGCTAGCGGATGAGCGTGCGGCTCGGAAAGCTAACGGCTGCTGCTCCTGAATCTCCTCGGCTACAAATCCATAAACACACTCAATCAATCACTAGCACTATACTCAGGGTAAAATGACCCTTTTACCCTTGGTCAAAGTTGACTTACTCAGGGCTGACTCGCCGAGTCGGGATACCTGACTCGCCGAGTCCTAGATTCTCCGCTCAACTCTTACATGCTGTTACTCGTCGAGTGTGGCATCGACTCGACGGGTACCCTCTGGATCCAAGAACTCAGATGATCTTCATCCGACTCGCCGAGTCAGATGAACAGACTCGACGAGTTGTTCTTAATCCTTAAGGAGATTGCCTTGGACTCGCCGAGTTGTATGAACAACTCGCCGAGTCCCTCCATTACTGAGTCTACTCTTAACTCGCTGGGTCCACTCCCTAACTCACCTAGTCCACTCGACACTGAAAAAACTGGAGAACTCGGGACCCGCGACGTGACTCGTCGAGTCGTTCTTCCGACTCGCCGAGTCGCCGCCATGCAACATATTTTTACTCGATTTCTCTTGAATCCAACACATGCAAATGATAGATCTAGGTCCATTAAGCTGTTTTACCACGTAAAGTTTCCAACTTTACGTGCACCACTACATGAATGAGGGAAATAAGGCTAAAATATGCACAATAAGGGTAGATCCACGGCTAATAGGCAATGTAACCCCAAAAAGACAGTGGATCTGGACTCTTCAACACCCCAACACTCAGATCCATAGGTGTTTCGGCTTAACAATACAATCAAGCAAGCATAAAGCTTGGAACAAGCATCAAATAGCCCTTAAAAGAGCTCTAATGGAAGTTTAAGCATGAAACCAGAAGGGGACTCCGAAAATACCTGAATAAGTTCACCCTTGACCTTGGATCTTGGCACTAGAACTCGTTTCCTTGCTTCCTTCTTCTTCTTCTTCTTCACTCCTTCACCAAAATGGAATAAAATCACTATAAGCTCACAAGAGGAAAGGTTTAGGGTTTCTCACAGTGTTAACAGGGGAAAGTGACGAGATGGAGGCTATAATGGGGTTTAAATAGTGAGCAAACCCGGGGAGTTAGGGTTTCACCCAGACGGATGGACTCGCCGAGTCCAAGATATGGACTCGTCGAGTCGCCGGCTCCCGCGTGCCCAAGATGCGCGACCCGACTCGGCGAGTCAGGCTAGAACTCGCCGAGTCCCTCTTGAAAACTTAGCCCAAGGCAAATTAATTAACATACCGGAAACGGGTCGTTACACGTATAATCAAATATTTTAATTTAATTCACCCCCGTTCCCTGTGATCGACACCCGACTTACCTAAGCTATACTGTAATCTGACTAGGTACACTGCCTATAAGTGCATAGTTAGTCTAAGTTTGTTAGGTTATAAATATTAAAATTAGTGGGTACTTTCGTGCACATCAGTACGCCCAGCATACCAGGTGGAGTCTGCATCCAAAGCCATCACATGAGTACGTGCAGCGTACTGAGGCTTAGAACGAGGGTTTGGCTCTCTTAGGGTTTCACTCTCTGATAATGGTGGCTGGGGTGGAGGCCATATCATTCCTTTTATAGTCCTCATGATTTATTTAGGGTTTTAAATCTGATCTCACTACGCCCAACGTAGTCTAAGGTACGCCCAACGTACCGGGTGGAGTCTGCGTCCAAAGCCATCTCATGAGTACACACAGCGTACTCCTCAGTATGCCCAGCGTACTCTCTTGCTACACTTTTCTTTTGTGGACTAAAGTTGAAAACTTGGAAAGAAGAAGGGTTAGGGAGATATACCCAATTTTCCAGATGTTACAATTCTCCCCCACTTGAATTAGATTTCGCCCCCGAAATCGCTCCTTAACCACACATAGCTCGAACCTATAATTCGAGACACATCACTGCAAGAACCTCATATTCCACCGATATCTTTTCCATGGATGCCTGAATCCAAACGGGAACTCCCAATTCCGAAACCAACATCGACCCCTCAATCGCTGAGATACCCCTTTCTGACCTTCCCAAAATCGGGAAACTCTAGTGGCCTGGCCCGCCGCCAGACCGCCCACCCATGCTATCACCATGATATTCGCCCCTCGAACATCAAACCGTGATAACTCACTGCTCCTCTGATTTTCTCAAAACAAAATCCAACAATCGGCTACCGGTCACTCAAACCAATGTACCAACATTCTGAAACATGCCCCAAAGAATGAAAGGATTCACATCCCACCAGGTCTTATCCACTGGGCCACTATCAACACCTTGTTCTCAGACACGAGAAAATTCATGCCCGCTCAGAAGTCCTCGAACATCCAAAATCGCAATCTTTCACTTTCTCCTAGATACCTCTTTTTAACATTTAGCACCAGGGTCGCTCCGACCCCACAGTTGGACCTCCAAGGGTTACCCCCCAACGAATACTACAATCCCAACTGATGATCAACTCATCCCCGACCTCTGTCGTCTACTGATCATAGTCCCATGCATCTCGCGGTACCTCCCGTACCCAAGTACTGGCCTTCACAGGTCCAAAACATCAGATGACAACAATACCCATCAACATGGACCCCACCTCAGAATCCAGAATCTCATCTCGCTTACCCAACGCACCACCAGAGCCAAACTCAAACTCGAGAGTTCGGTCCGACCCATATTTGGAACCACTCGTCCCAATGAGCCACTCAACTCATGACTTATGATCCGCATCCCATGCGTACCTCACTTATCCAATTCCTTCGGATTGCGATGTCCACACATCACTCAGAATATAATGATTCTCGATCAATGAGGAGACCCCGGTCTCGCCCCTACTCCGATCACCAGGCTCCCAAAAACTCATAAATTAGGGCTACTCAAGCCTAAAACTCTTCTGTGTCACACCCCAAAACCTGAACGGCGGAAACGTTCGGGGGCGGAGGACGTCATGTACAGTATCATAACAATGCAAAGTAGTAAACAAGTAGCAACAACATCATCCATTGCACTAATAGTAAAGTTTTAATAAATGTGTGTTCTTTCATAGTTTTTAAGACATTAACCTGATGATCAAAATAAAATACAAGTCTTGATATAAGCTTCGTCTTCTCAAAACTTGGCATCGGTACCTGTCTACTGACGACCTGAGAATACAAGCTATTTTGAAAGCGTAGATCAACATTTAAGCTAGTGAGTTCATAAGTATTAAATGTCATTGTTTGTATAAGTATGATGAAAATGTTTGTAAAAGTGTAATGTAAAAGTTTGTAAGTATTTGTAAATGTTTGAAGATAACGTTTGTAAATATTCCTAGTAAATGTTTGTATACGTTTGAAAACCCCTAGAAAATCCTATATTTCCTACTAGTATAAAAGTAGTCTTCAACCAAGAACCAACTGTTTTGTATGACTGTTTCTCTATAAAAGTGGATGTTTTTCCTTAGTTTATAACTATCTTATCTCGAAAATAGCTTGCATTAACTTTCAAGTGGAACTGTCACAATATGAAAGTAATGGGAAAAGTAAGTACTCATGGGTCTTTTAAATTGAAAACCGGAAATACTTATTACCTTAAAAACCTATCCGTTTTATTTAGGTTATAATGTGATAAGTAGTCCCCATACTATACGTTCTGCCTACAAGAGATTCTGGGAAACAAAGGTGACTTCCACAACGAATTGCTAGGTCGTAATATCCACATTAAAGTTACGTAATCATGTATACCCAATTTATTATCACCTTTTGTTTAGAACAATGCGTTAGTGATCATTGGTATAGTTAGATCTTGTAGTTGTCCCATGCTATAGCACCTTATTATGTTATTGTATATGATAGTATTCTCTGTTATCGTATTCTCTGTTATAGTATTCTCTATATATGATAGTATTCTCTGTATATGTACTTGTATATGATAGTATTCTCTATATATATACTTGTATATGATATTATTCTCTGTATATGTACTTGTATATGATAGTATTCTCCTAAACTATAACTATTATAGTTTACTAGTAATTGTTGTATATGAGTACTGAACTGATTGAATAGAACTTTTATGTCCACATATGTATACATAATATATAATTAATATTTAAACGACATTTGGGCAAATAACCGATACCCTAAGGCCACATCCAAACAAGGAAAAGGAAATAAAGCGAGTTATCAGTCCTAAGTCCTTCAAACATTACTTACATAACTATACATATATAGGCATGCATTTGACAATATATAAGTTTAAAAGAAGTTTTGTAAAACATTTGAAGAGTTTAATAATAAATATTGATGACTTGATGTCAATTTATAAAACGAAAAGTAGTTTGTTTGAGAACGTAGTTTAAAGTAATTGAAATCCATTGTTTGAAACATAGTTTAAAGTATATGAAATCCATTGTTTGAAACATAGTTTAAAGTATATGAAATCCATTGTTTGAAACATAGTTATAAATCACATGTGATTGATTCTATAACTACATGTTTTCTACTTGTATTCCCTCCCATAAAAGCATTTAAAATTATTTGAAAGGATATATTTAGGGATATGAACTCACCTGTAGTGAGTGGTTTGGATGAAAGTGCTGGACAAGGTGCTAGGTGTCAAGTGAAGACTCGAACACACACAATGATCCTATTTAACATATAAAGACACATATATGTATCTAATTAGTGATTATAACACTAATTAAGCAATTATATACACCCTAAAACATGGAAAACACTTTGATTCAAGTGTTATAAGATCATAGGGTTGCATCTAAGGGTTGTTTGGCATAGCTATTGAGTTGACGACCCACGGACCAACTCTCCATGAGTTTACGGCCTAGGGTTTGCGGCCCTTATGGGTTTACGGCCGTAAACCCATGGTGACTTGTACCAATTCGATGTTTAAGGTCCTTAGCTCAAAGGGATGGTGTTCTAGGCCAAGTTCCAAGCCCTAGGAAGGAATTTTGGGCATCTTTGCACCCACTAATAGAGTTTACGGCCAATGGAGATTGCCTTGGCCGTAAACTCCCTTGGTTGATTGATTCTTGATGATTTCAAGCCCCTAACTCATTATACTAACTTATAAACATGTAATGAGGGTAAGGACTTATAGTTTGAAGGCTAAGAATGGCAGTTTTCGGCCCAAAACACACAAGTGTTCTTGGTGTTCTTGAGGACCTTGAAGATCTAGAACAAAGATGGAATTTGTGGGTGGATTCAAAGGTGAACCAAGTAGAAAGGATGTAATCAACACAAAGATGGCAGAGATTGCTTACATATATGAAGATTGGAAGAGAATCTTGAAGATCCTTGGGAGAGAATTTCGAATTCTCTAGCTTAGAATGTGAAGAATGAATGGAAAATGACCAAAAGTCATATATATACAAGGGGTTCACGGCCACTTGGAGTTTACGGCCATAAACCCAAGTGCCTGGCCATGAACTCCTCTTTTGATGGTCTAATACTTGCTTGTCAGGTTACAAGTTCATCTGACACACTCATTCACTTAATCCTTTGATGTATTAAAGCTCAGAACGTTCAAACGGACACCAAAAGTGCTAAAAGTTGGCAGAAGTAAGTTTGACTTTGATTTAACGCAGGGTTTGTACATGTAGAAATTTTAGGTTGTCACATTCTGTGTCATGCTCTGATCAAAGAGTGTTTCATCATAACAACCTCTCGCTGACTAGTGAGTACTACGACTCCCCATAGCATCACAACAACCTCCTGCTGACTAGTGAGTACTACAACTCCCCATAGCATCACAACAACTTCCTGCTGACTAGTGAGTACTACGGCTCCCCGTAGCATCACAACACCATCTCTCTGACTAGTGAGTACTACGGCTCCCCGTAGCATCATGACACTCTCTCTCTGACTAGTGAGTACCACGGCTCCCCGTAGCATCACAACACCCTTGCTCTGACTAGTAAGTAGTACGGCTCCCCGCAGCATCACAACAACCTTCCACTGGCCGATGGGTACTACGGCTCCCCGTAGTACCACAACACCCTTTCTGATTGACGAATACCACAACTTCCTGCAGCATCGGCACACCCTCTCGCTATCTGGTGGATACTACGGCTCCCCGTAGTATCACCGCACCCCTTTGCACTAACTCATTGAAATTGCAGCTCTCCGCAGTCTCACCACACTAGCTCTTACCACTTCACAATCTCATCCTCAGGTCGACGCCACACTACGATCATTAACTCATGCCCTGTGGACCAACCATAGATAGGTGCACGCACTTACCCGAATTATGCACCACTATAACTGACGACAATCGTCATAACAAAACACCTTTCCTTGCTGCAATCCATTGCCTTAGATAATCCCACTTGCTGTCATTAACCGAAAGGGCTCCCACTGGAATTGTGGATGCTTGACACACCACTTGCCGTCTCAACTCACGACCCAAAATTATCCGAAATACAAGGCATTAAACTCGAATACCTCCATACACCACCATAGAACCTCACGATGTCTTGCCTCAGCTACTGATCTTCCTGATATACAACCCAAAATTTCGGAATATTTCAAATTCTCACTTTGAAATAAGGAGGGATCGTCAACAACCCAGAACATGTTGACGACAATCTGAAACTCCTTCCCATTTTGCTCATACCCATGCCAGAATACTCATAATGACCCTGAAATTGGTTGCCTAATCAACTCCTTCCCTTCCCAAACTGCATGACAACCCAAACATTGAACCAGCATTCCTCAACCAACGAACTAACCCTACGAGCTAACCACCTTGATTTCACCATTATAGAATTCCTATCCACCACAAGGTCTCCGACCAACGACCACTTACCGTGGAGACACTCATCCTTTTTCAAACATACACCACCTGCATTATCTCGCTCTGCACCTCGCCTCGATCACCAATAACCCTGGACTCATGAATCCACACCACATGTCTCTATATCCATATCTCTAACCGTTCTCGAACGAATCTCTGATCCCCTCAATAAAATCCTCGGTTCTCCCTCACTTAGGGTTCGAACCATCACCAATTGGCGCACCGACAATCTATCCCACATACTGTTTCCACCAATAACATCGCACCTACTCTTGGAAGGTGCTACACAACGCTCGATGATCTCCCCGACAGAGACCAAGCAACTCCAAATACCCGAATCTCAGATGAAATCCTCAGAACTTTCCGTTATGACTGCCTCTAGTCATTCAGAATCTCACATCATTCCATCACCGGACCTCCCACTGTCCAGTATTAACCCTGACTCTTAGTCTGCAAATAATGAAATATCATACTACTCATCCTCGACTCCTCGTCCAACGCTCCGTCACGTCACTTATCATAAGAGCAGAAACCAAATTTCCACTCTTTATACCCATCAAAGACAATAAGAGTCACCGCCTTGACATACTCCTCTTGGTCGTCCGACACTGCAGCTAACACATGCCCTACTATACTCAAATAGGGTGTATCCTGGTCCTTGACCATCTCAATCCCCACAGACGACCTGCTCAACCTATATCATTACCTTGCGACAGACCTACTGCCAGATACTCTGATTGAAAATCATTATCAATGCAATCCCACAAGGCTCACCCCCAAACTCAGAAACCGAAATCTCAACAGCTCTTACGTCTCCCATGTGAAACAGAAATAACGCCACTCGGGTCACAGAAGGTGACAACTCCACTATCGACTGATTGCTCAACTCAGGCCGCAATCCTCAAAACGCCATCTCCACTCATCCTTGAGTCTTGCGACTCCATCTGACATTTCACCAAAAATCCCTTGGAATTATCTCGACTTCCCTCTCAAGGGATGCTTCGTTGAAACTCGTTCATCATGGCCCTCTAGCCCCATACTCTATTGCATCCGATCTTAGCCCAATCAATCACGACGGAAAAACTGAAAAAACACAAGCACTATCTGCTACGAATCATGGTACCCGAACCATGACATCACCTCCCGATCTGCTACCAATCATGTTACTCGAACCATGAATTCACCTCTTAATCGGCCACCAATCATGGTTCCCGAACCATGACATCACCTCTCAATCTGCTACCGATCATGGTACTCGAACCATGACTTCACCTCTCCATCGGCCACCAATCATGCTACCCGAACCATGACATCATCTCTCAATATGCTACCGATCATGGTACTCGAACCATGACTTCACCTCTCGATCTGCTACCGATCATAGTACTCGAACCATGACTTCACCTCTCGATCTGCTACCGATCATGGTACTCGAACCATGACATCACCTCTCGAGCTGCTACTCAGAACGTCTGGAATACTCCCTGCATCGAGTATGGGTCCTCTGCTTTCAGTAGTACGGGCCCATACTACCTGCCACATCTACCCACACTCTCTACATGGACCATCCCAGATTCCTTAAGTAGCTGCTCAACCTTCTCAATCACCAATCCCAATACGCGTGCTCGCTCCTCAGTGAAATGCTCTACTCTGACATCGTACTTATCTGACTAAGGTCACTTCCTAGGCTCTCACACTTCTCCACCATCAGCTGCTGAGAAACTCCTTATGATGCCAGTCATCTACCTCCAGAATATTGTCACATTCACTTGGTAGCTGACTCCCATCATCGGGAATTCCATAAAGCACGAAGCAAGCAGCATTCGGGCATCGAATAAACACGTGAAACCCACTATAGGTGATAACTCCACTTGCTCTACTCATACTCAAAAGATATCACCGAACTCTGCAACTCTACCCCCATGGGTATCTAGATACTCTCTCGGTAGGCTCCACAAATGCTCATCTAGGTATCTCTCCTAGATTACTCCTCTACTCAAATCCCCTCTCTACAAGGATTCTCGCTGGATACTCTTACTCAGCACATACTCGAAAGCGCATCACAGATAACAGCAACTCCTAAGCTAAGGTAACACAAATCAGGCCACTCTAGTCCTAAACCTAGCCTATCTCTAGCATGCATAATATCTCATAATATCTCATAACACATAAGGTAAGGGTATTTTGCGAAATCACCGTTCGGGCTCTGGCTGATTATACACACTGCTCTTTCTTGTTTTCTCTTAGAAACTCTTGCTTGTTTTAGAAAAATCATTTATTTTGAAAATTTTCCTCAATTCCTCAGTTTAAGTCCAGATATACCCGAAGGTGCATTCGAATCCCTCAAACCAAGGCTCTGATACCAACTTGTAACGACATAAATTTCAAAACAAAATTTTCATTTAAAATCATATAAACTTCATATCACATTTCGTAAAAACTCATTTATTTGCTTTACAAAACACAACCCCTTATTAGTTACTTAATAATCCAGGATCCTCGAAACATAATTCTTTCTCTGGTGTGTACAATCAAGCCGGTGCCGTCCCGAGGTACTGAGAAAACCTAAAACACATAACACATAATATGGTAAGCACAAAGCTTAGTGAGTTCCCCAAAATACCACATACAACACATATTAGCCACTCGAGGCTATAACTCTGCATGACCCTCCGGTCAATGTGTCTCAGTGGGACCCTCCAGTCCCATAACTCTGTGGACCCTCTGGTCCTAACTCTGTGGACCTTCCGGTCCTAAGCTCGTTGGACCCTCCAGTCCGGTCTGCTTGAGCCTTCTGGCCTCATAAATCGTTGGACCCTCCGGTCCGGTCTATAAACTCCGCATAGCATAAATCACAAAGACATAATGCATAACATGCCACATACAACATAATACTCAATGTAAGCACATAAGACCTTCCGGTCGCACATAACTACCACTCAAGGTAAAGTATAGTGAGAAGACTCACCTCGGATAACTTGGGAAATCTCGAACTCGAATACTGATCTAGCCTCCGCCTAATCACATAAAATAATTGCCTCTAATTAATAACAAATCTCGAGGCTAGACTAATCCCTTCTTATCATCTCTCAGAAGGTTGAATGACCATTTTACTCCTCCAATGGTCCAAAAGTCCAAATGTTGACCAAACCCTAAAAGTCAACGAAAGTCAACAGAGGCAGTATGCGGGGTGTAACAACCCTGTACGCGGGGCGTACTCCGGCGATCCAGAATCGGGGATCCCAACCCCCTACGCGGCGCGTTCTGAGATTTACGCCCAACGTAAGTCTAAGTTTCATGTTCTTAATGCTTTTGGTCTGAATCAATTAAGATACAAGCTCATATTCCAGATCTAGACCTCCTACTGCCTCTTAACCCATAAAGTAGAAGCCTTAAAGCCTTTGGATGGCTGTAAAGGTCACCAATCTCTCCAAACTCTTAACCTCTTTCCTCATTAAGTCCTTAAATCATGCATGACTCAATATCAACGATCAAGATAGGATTTTTATGAACCTGCAACACATTTTATACTGAAATGGGGCAGATCAAGGCTTATGGAGACCATTTACTCATAAAGTCTCCATCTTGGGACAAAACCCTAACATTTGGTCCATAATGCACAAATCCAAAATGAATAAGAAAGCTTTGAGCTTTTTACCTCCAAGTGATGCTCCAACCTCTGTAAAGCTCAGATCTAAGGCTTGCACTCCAACTCTAGCTTCTATAATGGCCTTCTCTTCTTCTTCACAAGCACACAATGACATTTCAAGATCAAGAACACACACACAAGCTTAGAGCGAGGGTTTGGCTCTCTTAGGGTTTCACTCTCTGATAATGGTGGCTGGGGTGGAGGCCATAACATTCCTTTTATAGTCCTCATGATTTATTTAGGGTTTTAAATCTGAACTCACTACGCCCAGCGTAGTCTAAGGTACGCCCAGCGTACCGGGTGGAGTCCGCGTCCAAAGCCATCTCATGAGTATGCGCAACGTACTCCTCAGTACGCCTAGCGTACTCTCTTGCTACACTTTTCTTTTATGGACTAAACTTGACAACTTGGAAATAAGAAGGCTTAGGGAGATATACCCAATTTTCCGGATGTTACAGAATCTTTAGGCCAAATTTTTGTACATACCTAGCACATTGCTCCATGAGCCCCTGCACATCGCCTTGGCATTGAGCTGAAACAGATTTATTGTTACCCAAGATTGTAACTAATGAACAAACGACAATAGCAAAATACACAAAATGGGAAGTGGGGATTGGCATTTGAGGGTGGTATGTATGAGAGGAATGAAATGGTTTATGCTTGTAAGTGTTGAACTTTTAATGGTGTTTTGTGTGAGGTTAAGAAATGGTGCATTTATAAGGGGTTTGAGAGGGTAAAATGGTAAAAACATGTTGGGTTGTGTAAAACAATAAAATCCCGTTAAACAGTAAAAATATTTAAACAAATTAAGCTAAATTCGTCCCTCCCTCTTCTTCTAAACTAAATTCGTTTCCCACATAACTTTGTTCCACTGTGCCACATAACCAAATAACCATTAATTAAACAAACCTATTTAACACAAAATCACAAAGTAATCAATCGAGAGTATCAAATCAAAGTGAATAAATTTACAAAGCAAAAATCACAATTTAGTAACCATTCAAATCAGTTCATCATATAAAAACATCTTAATAAACCTATTTTAGTTTAGAAATAGAACACAACATAGATTTCAAAATATCAAAACCCATTTCTGAAAATGGAACAAAAAATCAAATGAAATCAGGGGATTTAACTTACAAAGTTTTTGGCGACCGTGGCAGTTGGCAGATGGTGTCGTGTCAGCCGGTGGTGAGCGGTGCCGATGGCCGTGGAGTGCTAAATTCCGCCCATTTATGTTTCTTGTATTTTGGTATTCTAGCCTAGGTCAAAACTCAAAATGAAAGAATGGGAGTCGTGAATCGTGATCGAGAGAGAAAAGGGGGATTTTAAAATATGACGGCGGTATCGGCGTAACGCGTGATGGTCCGGGGATTCGGTGGTCCAACGGCGGCAACTTTGTGGTTCAGTGGTCCGGCGAAGCGACGATGAAATATAACTTCTGATATTTAGTTTTTATATGTATAATTATTTGATGTATCGAATTCCTCCTATTTTAGAGTTATCGCCGGCGAAATATTTAATCAACTTTTTAATATTTTTGTTTTTTATTAATTTTTTCATCGGTTTTTAATTATATATAAATTACAAAATCATAAATTAAACCCATAAATTTTTTGAGTATTTTTCAGTAGATATAAATTATTACGAGAGAAATAACTATTTTAAATATTATATAATGTGAACCACTATATTATTACTCGTGCAGGACTAACAACGTAAAATTTATATACATATCTATTACTACAAGTAAACGTTTATTTTTAAATAGTAAAAAAAGTCAAATACTAAAAGAAATCTATAAAAAAAATATACATTGACATATCTTAAATAATTAGAAAAAAAAAGTTTTAAAGCAAGGTTAATAAACAGGCAAAAACAAAAGTCACTGGCATTCTTTGAAAAAAAGGTAAACATGTTTTAATAAAAACTAATAAATCTATAAAGAAATGATTACAGTAATGATAAAGTCCTTTAAAAAGCAAGGTCAAATAATAATTACTATCATTAATCTAAAAATAAAGCTAATAATAAAGATTGATGTTGTAGATTGGTGTGTCCAAAGTAAAACTCAAACCATTTTACTAAAGTCAAAACCACCTTTAGTTAAACGCCTAATCATTAACCGTTTCAAATTTTACACATAGTAATTTTTTACTTTTTAATTACGGTTAGAGATGACAATGGGTACGAGTATACCGAGTTTCGTGTTCCCCATCCTCATACCGGAATCCCTATCCCCATCCTCATCCCCATCCCCAATGGAGATCAGGGATCCCCAATGGGTAATCAGAGATTTTTATCCGTTACAAAGTTTTGAACTTCTATGAAAAATAAATCATAATTATACATTAACCAACAAAACAAAAACTAATAGAATTCATATAGAGCACTATAATCAGTGAATGTCTTCAAAAACGAACAATAACATTAAAGCTTACAAATTAAACCATTTTTTATTGCAAAAAAAGACATAAAAAGTCTTCTCAAAATTATACGTTTGATTGTTAAAAAACTTTACTTTGTCTACTAAACTTTTGCTTATCCATTATTAAAAATAAAAACATAAATAATACTATATATATATATATATATATATATATATATATATATATATATATATATATATATATATATATATATATATATATATATATATATATATATATATATAAGGTACCTATCGGGGCCGGTTTCGGGTACGGGTATGGGTACCCGACAGGTAGAACCATCCCCATACCCATCCCTGCTTTTTGCATTCGGGAAATACCCATCCCCGTTAGGGGTGTCAATTTATGACACGACACAACAATAATACACGAAACGAAACGAAATTTGGATGAAATCAAAATTCGAATTCGTGTTCGTGTCAAGATTAAAAAACACGATGTCATGTCGTGTCGTGTTCGTGTTCATAAATCGACACGAAAATGACACAATTAAGCATGTGGTTGTCGGGTTTTTCGTGTTTGTCGTTTTTATCGTGTTATATATCTTTAAGTATGAATGAAATACACTAATAGTTATGTAATATTATCTTTGTCGTGTCGTGTCGTGTCGTGTTTTAATTGGTTCGTTTTCGTGTTAATGAAAAAAAACACGACATCGTGTCGTGTCGTGTTCGTGTTATACAAAACCTTGTCGTGTCATGTCGTGTCAGACAAAAACACGACACGACTGCCCAATTTGATAGCCCTAATCCCCGTACCCGTCCCCGGTCAACTCGGGAATTTACCCAATCAACTTCGGTTAGGGTTTCGGGTACCCATCGGGTACGAGTTTTTTTGCCATCTCTAATTACGGTGTGTATATATATGAAAAGAAAACACAACTCAGTGTTTTCATATGTATTAATGTCCCTAAACTTTTTCTTTTATTCACAAATGGCCCTTAAAATTTATTTTTTATTCAGAAAGCATCCAAATTATAATTGTGTTTTCGTATACATCAATTGTCCCTAAAGTATTCACTTTTATTTACACATCATCCAAATTACAAAAACAGCCCGTAAACTATTTCCTCTCATTTTTCTTATTGACAAAGTCTTTGAAATTATTTCCTTTAATTTTTTAGTGTTCTAGAAAGTTATAAGTTTAGCCGATAAAATTTTAATGTTTACATCTATTTCACTATTATTTTAAAATATATTCGTTTTCAGTTTATTATCTTTATATTTTGGTACAATTTGTTGGGTAGAAATGTACGTTGGTCATCCACACTCCAAACATTAGGGTTTCGATTCTCCTAAATCCTCATTTTGTTTTCGAAATGCATTTTTTTTTAACTTTTATGTATTTTGTAATATCTATCTTAGTAGTTTATGGTAGACCAAAAATTGTTTTTCTTTTCATCGTATAACTGAAAATAGTTATATTATTTTATTCGATCGTGTTGATTTATGGTGACGCCAAAATGACAAATTGTTAGGCATTACATGGGATAACTAAAATATAGTTATATTATTTTTATTTGATCGTAGAAAGATTCATTTATAGTAAAATATAAGATAACATAAAAGACCATCAATATAATATACTTATATTATTTTGATTTAATCGTAGTAAGATTTATTTACACCATACTCAACAAAAGAAATTAAGTTTTTGTTATTTATAGTAAAACATGGATAACTTAAATGACCATAAATGTACACATTGTTATATTATTTTTATTTGATCGTAAATATATTCATGTTATAATTTTATTATAAAGACACTTATATTAACAACAAAATACGTAATATTATGACATATATGTATGTTTGCCATTCAAAAAATGCTTTAAAACTTTTTAATAAGTTATTTTTAGTATGCTAATTTAAACATATTATTTTTGTCTAACATAGTTATGTACTTACGAAAAATAGTATATTACGTTTGTTTATATCAAAAGATGAAAAAAAAAATATAAAATCAAATCTCTCTCTCTCTCTCTCTCTCTATATATATATATATATATATATATATATATATATATATATATATATATATATATATATATATATATATATATATATATATATATATATATATAGGTAAAATTTTAAATAAAAACTCCCAACGATTAAGAACTATAAGAACCATTAACTTTTACATTATCTATTTGTTTTTTTTCTAATATTTAATATTTATATTTTTTTAGGTGAAAAAACAATAACTCCTTCGGTTTATGTACTTGTTTCAAACTATACACATACTTTGTTCTATGTAAATACTTATAATTCTCTAGTCTTTTAAATTTTATTATATATGTATATCATTAGTTAGTATATATATATATATATATATATATATATATATATATATATATATATATATATATATATATATATATATATATATATATATAAAAGTTATTTTGATAGCCTAAATATGTACGAGAACCTGAGAATATGACATGTCGATTAGTTTCTCATGCTTCAAACGAAATGATAAAATAATGCACATAAACAATTATTTTTATTATTTATTAATTACAATTCATGGTTCATCTTTTTTTTAACAGCAAAAACATTATTAATATTATAAAAAACACTAGATATGGGACACAAATTAGTACAATTACTAAGCACAAAAAAATTACAAAAGACAAAATGTTAACTGCAGAATATCACACCTCGAAAATGTTAGAAAAAACAAAAGTAAATAAATATGAATATATGCATGTTAAAAATTATTAACACACAGAAAGATGCTTGGATGTGAATAATAATAAACAATGGGACTCTTACAAAACAAGATATTTGTACACCCCAAGATATACAATTCAAAAGTTAAGGATCCACTTTGTAATTAATATAAAAAGACATTGGGTGTGAATAATAATAATAATAATAATAATAATAATAATAATAAATCATTAGTAAAGATTTATATTATACCGATTATGTTGTCGTGAAATATAATCAGAAAGCATGTAAATAATATAAATAAGATGATGCTAGATGTTATATTTGAACATATATTCGATCAACAAGTTCGATTTATCTATTTCACAAAAAACAATAATTAAAAAAATAAAAGATAAAAAAACAATAACTAAGAAATAAAAACGTCAAGGTCTCGTATCTTAGGAATTAATATATTTTATTTAATACAAATATGTGATTATATTATTTTTCATTATTTATATTATCATAATATGTGAAATAAAAATCATACATGTAATATTATTTTGATTAAATAATATAAAACATTAGAATATAAAAAAATATATAAAGGACTGTATATGTAAAATTTATTGATATATATATATATATATATATATATATATATATATATATATATATATATATATATATATATATATATGAATTATTTATATTTAAAAATGTAAAAGTCGAAATTGAAATGAATGTATAATATGAATGACTATACATGTAAATTTTATTAATAGTAGTATTATAGTTAGGGGTGAGCGCGGTGCGGTTTTGTGCGGTTATTTGCTAAAACCTCACCACTAACCGCAAATGCGGTTAATCCATTTTCAAAACCGCATGGTGCGGTTAGACGGTTATTTTTACGGTGCGGTTTTGTTTTTTTTTTTTGTGTTGCGGTTATTAACCGCATAAATTTGGTGTCATTATTTTGTGTGGTTTTTAACCACAGTTTAGAGCTTAGACGGTTTTAAAAGTTCAAACATATTACTTGTAATAATATAAAAAACCTTAAGGTATAAGAAAATTAATTTAAATCACAAACAACTAATAACTTAAAAACATCAAACCAATAGTAAGTAATAATAAATATCTTAAAATTGTTTAATTTCACCATTTTTTAAAGTTAAACATAAAATACTTTTGTCTTCTAGTATTTATCTATCTTTCAACCATGAAATCTGTCGTATTTTTAATATTTAATATGTTAATAATTAATAAAAAAAAATTATATATAATATACACGGTGCGGTGCGGTTTTTTTTGCGGTTTTTGAAAACCAATAACCGCACCGCACCACAAGTTTGCGGTTTTTGAAAAAAAGAAAACCTCACCATCGGTTTTTATTGCGGTTACGGTTAATCGGTTGCGGTTTATGCGCTTTTTGCGGTTAATTTTTGTTGTGCGATTTTTGCTCACCCCTAATTATAATAACGTTTTTACTTGATGACTTTTATCCGAGTCAAAGTGGTTTTTGACTTTAGAAATGGTTTTGAGCCTAATAGTTTAAAATCACAAGAGTGGGACCTATGTTTTTTTGAGTGGGACAGTTACTTCAAAATAATACTTTTTATTTTTTTTTAAATATTTTCCTGGTGGGGTCCACTTTTAAGTGGGGGCTATACATCCCACTTCCATGGAACTGAATCCGCTCCACCGCCTCACTCTATAATATTAATTTTAATCTTTTTTGGTTATTTGTGTGAAGAACCTAGGCATGTACAAATTGGTTTTTTTTTATAAACCGGACTGGTTCAGAAAACTGGTTCGATTTTGATCAACTTAGTCAAAACTGGTTCTTCCCGAAACCGGTTCGGTTCCAAACCGGTCCAGCCCCAAAAAAATCCAAACATATGTAAACCGGTTCGGTTTTATAGAAACTTGTTCAGAAAAAACCGGTTAAAAAACGGTTCGATGCATATAATGATTTTTTTTGGGCTAATAAGTGTAAAATAAGAATGAATTTTTTTTAGATTCTATTGCTTTTATTGTGTTTAACCATAAAAAAAATGGGATTCATAGTAGGTTATTTGGGGGTGGAATGAATTGGGAAGGCATAAGCCTTTTGCTAATACTAATACACACACATATACACGTCCATATATATGACAAAAGGTTTGTTTCATTTTTTTTTTTCTTTTGTTTCTTGTTTAATAATAAACATATCTTTTTATGTATTAGCTTTTTTTTGGTTTTAGATCTGATGTTTGTGTATATGTACAAAAACATAATGTATGTACAAAATTGTTCAACTTGAATAACACATTTTTTGGAGTAATTTTCAACCTTTTTTTCATTTTTTTTTTTGCTTTTTTATATTGAAAATACATAATACAACTTCAAACATAAAAACACAAAACATCCAAATTGTCAAACTAATACATCTTCAAATATAAAACATTTTTGTCATCGTAGTCTTCATTCCAAGTCCGTAGTCATTGTATTTATTCAGCATCTGCTATTTCATTGCGTAATCCTCTTTCATACTCGATCTTTTCTAGGGTGAGTGGCACCGACATTCTCATTGCTACTTCTTCCTCATGTACTCGTGCTTCGGCATGCAACGATGTGCCTTCTAGTACTTCAATGTCTTGTATCCGTTCAACGCTATCAAGGTAACATTTCAAGCAAATGCACACTTCCACCGACAAAGGGGTTAGTTTTGTTCTTCTTGGTGATATTACCCTGCTACTAACAGAAAAAGCCGATTCCAAAGCTATCGTAGAAGCTTGGGGCTTAGTAGATCACGGTTCATAGCGGCTAAAATCGGAAATTGAGTTTCCTTTCCTTTCCACCAAGCCAAAATATCAAAAGTTTCAAACTCTTGAATACTCATTTGAGACAGGAAATAGGAACCAATGTACCTTCCGAGCTCGCTACTAGGGGTGTTAGACCGAGCTCGTTTGTAATTTTCATTCCTCAAAGTATTATAAAGCCTAATTGTTTCGTTATTTTGGTGAGAAGTGGATCTGAATGCCCCCGTATTTTGCATAATGTCATGAATGTTTCTTGAACCATATTTTGTTAAATAAACATCAAACAAATTTTGAAAAACTTTGATAAATTTTGAAGCTTCCTTTGATGCATAATCCATGCCATCATCCAATAAACCAAAAGCGTAACAAATCTTTTCAATTAAAGTCTCAGTCCCCCAACATTTAGAGCCGGATTCAAAGCGGCAGAACAATTAATAATGGGAGGCATTTCTTGAAAATATTTTTTTAACTTTGCTTTCATCGGTTTCATCATATTAGCAAACATTGTGCTCCTCATTTCAAACTCATTTATTTTCGCACACATTAAAAATATTTGGTTTAAAACTAAATAACTTGTAGGATAATAAACCCCCGATAAAAAAGTAGTTGTTTTTTTAAAAACATCCAGCATGTCCGTAACAAGTTTGATAGTATCCCAACTTGATTCCGGATAAGCCGTAACCTTATTACGGTCCGCAAGGTTGTCATGAAACATTTTTAAAGTATCTTTTTGACGTAAGGCACATTCAAACATTTTGAAAGTGGAGTTCCATCGGGTATTATTTTCCCAATTCGGACCTAAAAAGAGGGCATTGCATCGAAACAAAATTGCATATAATTATGATATCGAGCGTTACTAGAACTAAAAATATCTTTTAGCATTCTTTGAAACTATCTTTTATAGTTTCAATGCTAGTTAGTCCATCTTGCACAACCAAATTAATGATATGTGCAACACATCGAGTATGAAAAAAGCATCATCGCAAATTGGTTTATATTTTAGTTTTAGTTGTCCAACCGCGATGTTGTTTGAAGCATTATCAAAAGATATAGAAAAAATCTTTCCTTCAAGTTTATAAGTTTTGATCACATAATCTAAAATTTTAAATAAATTTCTACCGGTGTGTGGGTACTCAAACAATTCAAACGTAATCGTATGCTTCATGATTACCTAATTAGTTGGATTAATCCAATGAGTGGTAACACAAAGATATGCATCCGGTGAACCGTGAGGAGTCGTCCAAACATCACAAGTTAAATTCACACCGGTTTCTAAAGATTGAAATCCTAAAATCAATTCATTTTTTGAAAGTTTCCACATTTCAATACAATCACGTCTAATAGAAGTACGACTCACATGACAATATCGTGGTTGGAGAGTATCTTGGACGAGCGAAGTCAATCGTTTGTTGTCGAAGTGGTCAAAAGGAAAGCATTCTTGAATCACGAACTTCGTCATCCTATCCCGAACTTTAGCCAAATCGTAACTCCACAATGTTGCATCATTCGCCATTGTTGTTTGATTATGTCCCGACCCAAATTTCACCGCGGGGCATCTTTTGGTTATATGAGTTTTCAATGTCGAATTCTCATCTTCATTAAAAAAAAGCACCACATTTCTTGCATCGCGCTTTTTTTATACCGTTCGACATTACACACAAATCATAGTTGCACCAAATAGCCGGATTTCTATTTGTTTCTTTGATGCTAACAACGGTAAGATTGTTTGATGAATCTCCAACACCAACGGAAGCCGAATCCATTGTTTGAATTAAGAGCGTTTTTTGAACTAAGAGAGGTTTTTTGAGGTTTGGTTAAGGTAAAGTTGAGAGCTATATACTATAAGAAATGATTAATATGGTCAAAAAGGAGCCAAAATCGGGTCTTACACAGCCTCAAACGGCTATATAGCCGTTAGGAAGAAACAAAAAAATGGGCAGATTTCAAAAACCGGTTCAAAGGCGGTTCACCAACGGTAATATCGGAAACCAATTCAAAACCGGTTCAGCAAACCGGTTCAGAAAAATCCGGTTCCAAACCGGTCTCAAAGATTGAAAAATCGAATTGGTTAAATCCGGCGGCTTGGTTCATCATCAGTTCGGTTCATCTGTGAACCGGTTTAAGACTAAACCGGTTTTCGATTCAGCTATCGGTTCGGTTCCTGAACCGTTTTTTTTTGCCCACGCCTAGATGAACCCTTGTTTTAATAGGGCTAGTGTAAGGAAAACATAATTTTATTTAGAGAAAACTACAATAAAAACGGTTCACCTAGTATGCACTTTTCTCTGGTTTGTGTTGAATTTTTTTTTCTTTTTCTTTTTATTTTTGGTCCTAAACATTTTTTTTCTTAATTTTATGTTTATATTGCTTTTCATATTTATTGAATTATTACTAATTATTGTGATTATTATGTAATGGAGATGAAAAGGGAAAACAACTGATTAATATTCTTGAATAGTTAATTTGTATTTAGTCATTGTAATTTTTGAAGAAACTTAAGATTAATATTTTAATTTGGATGTTTAATGTTTTAATATGAATTATGGATTTTTGGAATATAAATTATCAATGTTTAATATATTTTATTTCTTGAACTAGATATATTATTTTTTTATTTGGGTTATCGGGTCATTTCGGTTTATTTGGTTATTCGGTTATTTTGGTCCAAAAACATAGTGTACTTGTTATTTCGGTCCTTTTGGGTTAATAATTGAGCTGAAACCCGTAATACCTAAACCGAACTGGTCCTATATTAGTACAATCGGTCCGGGTTTCAGTTCAAACTTTTCATCTAATTTGGGTTTCGGGTTATTCGGGTCGGTTCTGGCCCGAAGCACATCCCTAAGTATAGCTTATGATCCACGAACAAAGAAAATGAGGAATCAAATCAGTTCATACCTTCTGTTGATATCCATTTCGGATTATCTATACATCTTCAAAGATGATTAAGGCATCAACAAATATCTCCAGTTTCGCACCCCTCTTTCTTGTGTGTGACTACATGTTCCTTTTAGTTCCCGCCTCTAGAAATATCTATGACGCTTTTTTTTTCAACTGATCAGCAGGTTTGTGTCTACGAATCTCTCTATTTATACATATCACATGTGAAGGAAAAGTGGCAAAATGGGGGATTTATAGCAGTCGAGTGAAGCTTGGTTAGAAGGATCAGATGTCGTGTATTATTTTAGAGGTGCAAGAAGAAACCATAAAAAACTGTAAATATGGACTTAGGCTGTGTTTGGTGCGTCACAACTAGCTGATAAAATAGGTTTTTTTTTGAGCTTTTTTAAGCTATCATGTTTGGCAAGCCAAAAAATAGCTTGTAAGCTAGCTTTTTGAAAAACTATTTAGACTAGCTTTTTAAGAGTTTTTTTTTTAATTTTTTTTCCAAATATGTTCCTTAATTAATTATAGAAATATATTCTTTTAAATGTCTTTTTAAATCATTTTATATATTTCAGCTAGTTTTACGAAACAACATTTTTTATCAATTAGTTTTTCAGATATCATCTGATTTTTTATTTACCAGCTAGTTTTTTTAACTAATAGTTAGTCTGTGAAATAACTTTAAGAGGGTGAAGATGTAACGTAGGGTATATCCAAGAGGTTTTTATTTAGCAGCTAGTTTTTTTAACTGATAGTTAGTCTCTGAAATAACTTTAAGAGGGTGGAGATGTAACGTAGGGTATATCCAAGAGTTGAAATGAAGAACCGGTTATCCACCGCTCCATGACCACGTTTCAACTTTTACATCCACGTGTTAACTTTTGAAGCTTCATGTCCATGCGTCAACTTTTTGAAGCTCTACAATTATTTTTCCCTTTGATTGTCCACAAAATCAGCATTCAAAATCAAAGATTATCAATGTAATCGGAATTATCTCTTTTCAGATTCTAATCGATAGTAAAGACTGTCGATTTCATATAGGCCTCAATATATAGCCATCGATTTCAAGTGAGTCATCGGCCTTCATTTGGTATGTTTTTCAATTCTTTCGCGATTTCTCCATTCAATATTTAGATCGTCCTCCTTCTCTCAGTGTAATCGACGACAACCTAATACCTAAATCAGTCTCTACTTCTTGAACCATGACCATAATACGAAGTGGTCATATGGTGTATCACAGCCGTCTGGTTAGATCTTTTTTTTTTTCCTTCGTTGTTCTTCGAAAACCATTTTAGGGTTCATGGCTTCAATTGATTTTGTGTATTTTTCTTGATGTGTGTTTTGGGCAATTTATATACAGTTGAATTTTGGTCGAAGAGCTTTGTCAACATTCAACCAAGGCGTTTATGGTTGCAAGCTTGTAATGCAATAGTTACACTATAAGTACATAGTTGGACATGGTTGGAGAAAGAGGATTTGATTTGCCTATTATTCCTCTTTGTTGAAAAAAAAAGGATGAACACATATATGCTACTGTAATTATAAAAAGTACAATGACTCATTCGCTTTAGATCACAATTCAAAGGTTTTAGTGTTGATTGGAGTTTTTCTTTGATTTTACATGTCGTCACAGTTAAGACTAATAAGGATTTTCACTTGAATGTTACAATTAAAGGTTTGTATTCAGTTGAGGCTAATTTATGAAATGTTTATTTGGACTGTGCATTTGGCTTATCAAGTTGAAAATTGTTATTGATTTTATAACCTTAATTTCAACACAATGGCTCAAGTTGAAGGCGAATCCGCTGAGACTACCTATGTTATATATGTAAGTCTCTCTTGACTCTTGAGCTAATAAAACTAAAGATTGAGTCAAATTTCGCTAATATTTATGATTTGTGTAATATTGAATCGTTTTATAAGTTTTTATTGTCTTAGTTGTTGGGCGTTTGATTGTATTGACTGTTTCGATTGATAAGGTGGAATGCAAAAGTAGGATTAATCAATTAAATTTACTGGGCACAAAATTGAGTAAGCGTAGATTTGTTGAAATGTAAATGTGTAGTAATGTAAATATGATAAACTATTCAAGTTTGAAACTACTTTGTTACATCTCTTACTATTAACCAAAAAACAAATGTTTTATATTTTTGATGTGATTTTGTTTATTTGAATCTAACTTCGATTCTCTTTTTAGATACTGATCTGATTATATTTTGATTCATATTATTTCATGTTTTGAATATGCGACTAAATTTTTTGAACAGCAGATGACATGAGTGAGTTGTATGGTGTTGAAAATAAATTATCCAAGCTTCTTGTGGTGCACAAATGAGTCCGTTTTACCCACCAAGATGTTAATGAAATGATATTTTTTTTTGTCCAAAGTTAACTTCCTTAGTTCAGCTTGCATGTATCAAAGTATGCTACCATTTGACAAATGCTCATATCTCTTGAAGTGGTTGTTGTTTTGATGTTATCTTTTGTTCATGGTTTGTCTAAGGTAGTACCATTCGTTACCTTTTAACAGTTGCTCATATTCTTCGAAGTTGTTGGTTGAATGATATCATACATTGGCTTACAATTTGGCTATCGTCTCAAAATTGATATCATACATTGGCTTACAATTTGGCTATTGTCTCAAAATGTCTGTTTCATAAGGTGTTTTATTACAGAGGGTGATTTCCCACGAATTGCCAATCACATTCACATGCCAAATATATACACGTACAAAAGATTGTTAATACAAAAAAGGCCTTGGGCCAATATAGGGCTAAACTAATAACAATAATATAACACATAAATATATACTAACATCCCCCCTCAGACGTAACGGGAGATGAAGAGCGAACGTTTAGACTGGATCTGAAGTCAAGGAATAGAGTGGATGGAAGGCCTTTGGTGAATATATCGGCATACTGAAATGTGGTAGGGATATGTAAAACCCGAATATCTCCAATGGCAACTTTGTCGCGGACAAAGTGAATATCAATCTCGATGTGTTTGGTGCGTTGATGTTGAACATGATTAGTAGACATGTAAACCGCACTCACATTATCACAATAGACAATTGTGGCTTTAGATGGTGAAAAATGGAGTTCTCTGAGCAAATTCCGAAGCCACGATGTTTCAGCAACAACATTGGCCACACCTCTATATTCGGTTTCAGCACTAAAGCGAGAGATGGTGGCCTGGCACTTGGATGACCATGAAATAATTTACTGCCAAGGAACACACAGTAACCGGATGTGGATCGATGTGTAGTAGGACAACCCCCCAATCTGCATCAGAGTAAGCAATGAAATCACGAGACGGGGAGACATGTAGCTGAATACCATGGTCAATAGTGCCCCGGGGGTAACACAGAATGCGTTTAAGAGCATGAAGGTGTGGTTCCCGAGGATCGTGCATGTATAGGCGTATCTGCTGAATTGGAAAGGCAATGTCGGGGCGAGTAAACGTGAGATACTGAAGAGCCCCGACAAGACTTCTGAAAAGTGTAGGATCAGCAACCGGAGTACTAGACGAGTCCAACTTAGCATGAGTATCAGCAGGAGTGCGGCATAGATTACAAGACTGCATCTGAGCATCAAGAATATCCAAAGTATATTTCTTCTGGCTGAGGAACATGCCTGTGGTGTTGCGCTGAACTGAGATACCCAAGAAGTGGTTAAGATCTCCAAGGTCGGTCATGGAGAACTCCTGACTGAGAGAAGTAATGAGTCGTTGTAGGAGATCCTTGGAAGAGGCAGTAAGAACAATATCATCCACATACAAGAGAAGATATGCAAGAGAATGACCATCGCTATATATGAACAGAGATGAATCACAACGACTCTGAGTGAATCCGATCTGGGTAGCAAACTGAGCAAACCTATGATACCATGCACGAGGTGCCTGTTTGAGACCATATAGAGACTTTTGTAGGCGACATAAATAATCGTGGTGAGCCGGATCACGAAAACTAGGAGGTTGGTGCATGTAAACTGTCTCCTGAAGATGACTGAAGAAAAACATTCTTCACATCAAGCTGATGAACATGCCAATGCTGAGAAACAGCTAGACTAAGAACGGTTCGGATGGTAGCCGGTTTAACCACCGGACTAAAAGTCTCATCACAATCAATTCCTGGACGTTGACTTTTGGCATTGGCCACCAATCGGGCCTTGTACCTGCTGAGAGAGCCATCGACATTTTGTTTCTTCTTAAATAACCAAATGGATCGAACGATATTAACCCTATGTGGTCGTGGAACAAGAGTCCACATGTTGTTTTTCATTAACGCATCATATTCCTCTTGCATTGTTGAATGCCAGTGAGGATCATCGAGAGCATGTAAATAAGACCGGGGGAGGGACGATTCAGTTTCGGTAAGAAGATTGAGTCGAGTAATAGGTTTGTGTATGCCACGTTTCTCTCTTGTAGACATGGGATGAGAAGAAGTGGGTATGGGTTCGGTTGTGACAGGTGTTTCCGGGAGGGAGGGAGGAACAGTCGCAGAGGACCCGCCAGAGGCAACACTCGATGACGAAGAAGAGGTAGCATCAGTAGCAGTGGCGGAGGAGAGGTGCGAAAGTGCTGAGCGACAGGAGATGACGACTCAAGGTCATCGAGAAAGTCATATGAAGGCATTTCATTCGGAGTGAATGATCCAAAAGGGAAAACAGTCTCGTCAAATACGACATGCCGAGAGATGATAATCTTTTTAGACTCGAGATCATAGCATCGATATCCTCGGTGATGAGACGGGTAGCCTAAAAAAATGCAAGGAGAAGTGCGAGGGGCAAGTTTGTGAGTGAGGTTAAGATGAGGGTAACATAAGCAACCGAAGACTCTAAGGTGAGAATATGTTGGGTGTTTTTGAAACAACTTGAAATGTGGTGTGACATTATTAATGGATGTGGATGGAAGAATATTTAATAAGTGACATGCCATGTGAAGAGCTTCCGCCCAAAATGTGGGTGGAAGACGAGAGTGAAAAAGCAAGGTACAGACGATGTTGCTAATAGTTCTTAACATGCGTTCAGACTTACCGTTTTGTAGGGACGTGTAAGGGAATGAAAAGCGCATAGAAATACCATTAGTGTCACACCCCAAAACCGGAACGGCGGAAACGTTCTGGGGTGGATGACGTCATGTCAAGTATCACAACACATGCATTATAGTAATCAAAGTACAACAAAACATTGCATTAATAGTAATAGTTTTACATGGTTACATTACAATACATCAAGGTAATACCAGTAATAGAATAAATATAGCTGGTACTAAGCTATCTTCATCAGCAGCTCTGGGAATGTACCTGTCTAACGCTAACCTGAGAATACAAGTTATTTGAAAAGCGAGTATCAGCATTTTTACAAATGCTGGTGAGTTCATAAGCATTTAGTGACGTTTTCATTCAAATAACTTTAATAAAAATAGTAGTTTAAGAGATTACAGTGTATTAGAGTTCTTTCCAGAAAATCCTATATTTTCTTTAATAAAAGTAGCCTTCTAGCAAGACTGGTCAATGTTGTGTGGTAAAAATTGGTTTTCCCTAAATTGCTATCATTATCAAAATATTGAATTTGATTATTGAGGAAAGCAAACGACATCAGGGAAAAACATATGCCTCAGCAGTAAGGACTGCTGACTAAGGCAAGGAATCATAGACTCCAGGAGAGTATCGAACGAACGACACGCCTGGTTCAGTCTAACAAGTAGAGACTCAAACCCCAGGGGGTACCATATGAAAGGTACGGCTGGTAAGGTCTAAAACAGTGAATACAGACCCCAGACAGTATCGAATGAAAGATATGTCTTGTAAGGTCAAAAACAGAGAAAACAGACCCCGGACAGTATCAAATGAAAGATACGTCTTGTAAGGTCAAAAACAGAGAAAACAGACCCCAGACAGTACCAAATGAAAGATGCGTCTTGTAAGGTCAAAACAGTGTGACTCTGAAAATGAGTTACCAGCATACAGTGTAGATTGCCGGTGAAATACCGTTACCTTAAAGCCATGAATTATAAGGTAACCCGGGATACTCGTAACCATACTGACTAGAGTTCCAGACGCCCTACAAACATCTATAAGATGTGACATTTGTCACCCGTTGGCTTGGTAGGCCGGGACTGTAGCTAGCAGTCGGGGTGCGGGGTTGTCAATCCCGTATAGATCTATACACACAATGTCCGCTCTCCCTACACGAAACTCTGGTTACCAACTAGACAACGGAGAAGGCCGTGTCCTGAAGATGCATCCCAAATAGTGGGTAGAGACTTCCAAATAGTGGGTAGTGTGTAAGTGCTGAACTAGAGGTAGAGACTTCCCAATAGTGGGTTTCTAATGTAAGTGTAGACTAGAGGTAGAGACTCTTAACTGAACTGACTAGAGAATTCCTATATGTCCATACTCATATACATAATATATAACTAATGAATCAAACGACCTTCGGACGGCCATCCGATCCCACCAGACCACATCTCAACGAAGAAAAGGAAATAGGGCGGACGAGCCTTCCTAAGTCTTTCAATCATTACTTATATGTACCTATATAAGCACGGACATACATCTAACTACGACTGAGTGTGTATCAAGTAGAAGTGATTCTTGTGAAGTAGGAGTGTCTAACAAGTGAAGTAGGAGCGGTCGCAAGTGAAGTAGGAGAGTCGAACAAGTATAAGCGTATCACGAAGTAGAGACGACAATAAGTGAAGTAAGAGCGTATCGAGTATAAGTGAAGTAGAGGCGATATCAAGTATAAGTGAAGTAGAATCGTATCACTAAGTAAGAGCGTGAATAAGTATAAGCGTCCATCAAGTATAAGTGTATCACGAAAGAAATGTGTTATCAAGTAGGAGTTTTAAATAAGTAAAAGCGAAGCTGCAGTAACAAACAAGTAAAAGTATACATCGGGAAAGTGAACTTTGATGAAAAACCTTTATACTCGAGGAAAATCAAAATTTGTATTCTTTTGTAAAAACATGTTTGAAAACCTTTGGAAATCTTTCATAAACCAGTTTAGAATGAATTTAGATAAAACAGTATAAGTAAAAGTTCGAAACAGTTTGAAAACCATTATAGTGTCCTACTTGTAAAAACAGTGTTAAGTGTGGTAAAACCTTGTGCATGCGGGTTATCAATCACATGTGATTGATATGATAACTGGCATGTTTAACTTGTATTCCCCCCCTATAAAACATTTAAAAGCATTTAAAAGGTTCATTCAGGGGTATGAACTCACCTGGTGCAAGTAGGTCAGACGAAGGTGTCGTTTGGGCGTTCGGTGTCGCGTAAGGACTCGAACACACTCAATGACCTATATAACATATGATAACATATGTTCACATACAATTAGTATATTTAATACTAATTAAACAAATACACGCGCTCTAAGGAGCGGAAAACACTTTGGTTAAGTGTTTGGGCGTCCCGCGTAGAGTTTAAGGGTGTGTATGACTTACAAATGGAGTTTACCCTCCGAGAGTAAACCCTTAATACCATGTTTATGGCCCAGGGACTAATCACCATGAGTTTACGGCCGTAAACTCATGGGGGATGGGTTCTAGGGTGTTTAAGGCTTCTAGCTTATTCATGGGATTTTTCTAAGTACTTTTCATAAAAGGCATGAGTGGATTTGAGGCTTCTAAGGGCATTATATCCGAGTTTACGGCCTAGGGACAACTCCAATGGGAGTTTACGGCCGTAAACTCTCATACCTTGGATTTAGTGAAGTTGTAAGCCCTAATTACCTTCCTAGCAATTTATAATGGAGTGTGAGGCCATTTGGGGGGATTAAAACTAACATTTGGGTATGTTTAGGGGTGTTTACGGCCCTTGTACACGCCTGGGCCGTAAACTCCTTTTGTCCCTCCATTTTGATGTGTTTAATTGTGCTAAACCCCCAATACTAAGTCCCTAAATTATGTATGAAGCCTAAAGGTGTTTTAGGAGTGTTTTTGGGGCAATTTTGCAAGGTTTAGAGGTGTTTACGGCCTAAGCTTGTGCTTGGGCCGTAAACTCTCTTTTATGCCTTAAATCATTGTGTTTTCATGCTCAAACACTCCTAGGCTAATCCCTTAATTTATTTCCAAGCCTTTAGGGACATTTTGGGGTCATTTTGGCCTCATTTTAGGTGTTTACGGCCTAAGGAGGAGCTTAGGCCGTGAACTCCTTTTCAACAGCTTAAATGGTCCAATTCTAAGCTATAAACACGAATCATAATGTTTAGAGTAAGCTAGGGTAAGTGGACTTACGATTTGGAAGCGTTTGGTTGCGGATTCGAGGCGATAACGAGTCTAGAGAGAGAGTATAGAGAGAGAGAGGGTGGAAAAGCTCCAAATGGAGTTTACTCCCCTTTATATATGGGTGGGAGTTGGAGCTCGGTGGAATTCTACCCAATACTGCCGTTATATAGAGCTTTTGGTCGCACCCGATTTAGTGGTCGTAATAATAAAAACTAACTTTTTCCAATTAAATGGAAATATATGTTATGTGTTTTTATTCCCTTTTATCACGACTTAACGGCATATTAAACATAAACAATAAAATGTTTATTTAATTGACGACCTCTAATTAACGGAACTTTTATAAACTGGAATATTCCATTAACGGTAACGGGGAAATGTAACGGAACAACTTGGGTTGTCACATCATCCCCACGTTAGAGGGAATTTCGTCCCGAAATTCAGGTCTAGGCAAGGAAGTAGGTATGAATGGCCAAGTAGAGGTAAGAGAGTACTTCCTATATGGTTTTCCTCGCATTCCCAAGTGATCTCTGGTCTGTGTTTGTCATTCCAACAGACCCTCACGTACGGGATGCGGATTCCGTCTCGTGTAGCTAGTGGGTTCCAACTGATGTATCTACAAGGTTAGGGTTCTCAATGGATTCTATCAAGATGAGTGAGGCACGAAGAGTGATGTCGGGAGATCACATATCAAGTCTAAGAAGTGGATCGATCGGGTGTGAAGCTTGCGGGGTATCCGAAGGTAGTAGCGGCCTGAAAAGGGTTGGACCAAGTCTCCATGAGGATCTCGGATGGTCCTAAGCTCTCGGAATGGTAGAGCTTTTCGGTACTTAGAACATAGTGTACTTCTATAACAAGATCATCACTGGCATGATCGCCATTTCGAAGTTCCTAACGTTCTCACTCGTACTGTGTGTGTAGTCCTTCAGGTTGGTTCTTAGAAAGCTCGAGTGGTCTTTGGTCTCGCGTTTCCTGTCAACTGGTTGATAGAGACTTTCTAGATCGTCGAGTGGGTTGCGTGACTATGGTTATTTGTTTGCTATAGAGTGTCTATCTCAAGCTTGTGCAAAAATGAATATGCACTAAGGGATCTTGAGATACGGAAACCCTGCAGGTCGGGGAGATAGGGTTTCACCAGACGAGCGTTGGACTATCTCAGGAGGTGGTTCTACTATCTCTGCGTGAGATGGTATTCGTGGAACACCTAATAGTCCAAGGATTCTCCAAGACTTTGGTTTATTCTAGTGCGGAAAGCGCATGTTCCTGCATAACCCTTCGACTAACACCAGGGCTGGTGTCGAGTCTATAATCTCTTCGGGATCTAGGTCACGAGGTTTAACGCAACTACTATCGCACTTTGATCAAGGATTCTTGGCCGCGAAGGTTATCCTGTGGTTCTCGGTATCCTAGTGTTCACTCCGGAGAATGTATTTTATCGTCTACAGGGCGACGACGATTTCCTCCATGCAAGAGGGTGAAGGATGATAGGCACTGCTTGTCTATAACTGGGTGGACGAGTGCCTGAGTAGTGCGAGCATCTACTGCAACTACTCTTCCGAAGGTTCTAAGTTTTCTCGGTCTAGGTCAAATCTAGTGAGTATAGAGTCTCATCGCTCGGACTTTAATCTTTTCATCCACTCTTCTCAGAGTTTAATTCATCGCAGTTTTCGGATTTCTGGGACATCCGCTGCGATACTCAAATCGGGGATTTGAGTGTGAATGGATGGTCGTAGTCGATGGTCTTGACTCTTACGACTTAGATTTCTTTACCAACCGAGGATGTTAGCTATTATGTTGGTTCACGCAGAATGACAACAACTTCGGATTTGTGGTCATTATAGTAGCTCAATCCGTAGGGTTCTCTTGACTCTAGTTCCCGCTCCATGGGATAGGGTGAAGGGTCTTTCTAGGGAATCTACTAGGTATGCTTCGGGTGGTTATCGTCTTCTGGAGTATCTGCAGTGTCGTTCACATCGGTGTCCATCTGTCTACGAGGGGTCGGTCAACAGCGCACGGTACTCTCTCTTAGGTACTTCGGAGGGTTTGAGATAAGAGAGACGATTAACGAATCGCATTAGATTTGATTATTTGTGTTAGGTTTAGGTTCGGGAGAACCTTTATTTGCCGATATGGCTACGGAGAAAGTTCTTTTTACACATCACTAAGAATGAACACATGGTTGCACGAAGTCAAACCATGATCAATAGAGTCGTCGAAGTTGGCACACTCCGACATGATATAAAGTGAAGATCGATAGAGTCATGTGCCGAACAGGCACACAAGTTCTAGGCGTCTCGGGTTTCGTCCTGTGTATCACTACCGTGGATACCTGGACCGATAGAGTCGATGCGGAACTATAGAGAGTTTTAAGTGTTTCCGAATAGAGTACCTTTTCATGAATGGATTCTCACGATGCATTTCTATAATCGCCTCACATATACTAGTCATGTATATTTAATGTGGGGAGAACTGTTGATTGAGCGACTCCGCCTTAAATCCACAACCCAACGAGGAACAGGAAATGAGGCGGCATTCACTCACTCTAGGTCTATCCATCTTAACTATACATGGCCGTAACGTATATGTTTAGCCATTATAGTTTTACCTAATGAATTTTAAATTTTATAACAGTGCTGCGACTTTCACCTTAATGGGGAAGTATTTACATTACGTATTAGTCTTTTAATGTTTTTGGTTTAGTTATCTGAGATCGAAAGACGTACCAAAAATCCACCGGGTTCCTTGATGCTTCTACCTAAGCATTAGTGTTAGACTTTTCCTGTGCTCTTGTCGTTTCTCCTGCAGCAGTGATCCTTAGTATCCTCCCGTCTGCGCCGGAGTTCTTTATTATTGGACAATCTTTTTTGAGGTGTCCCGTCTCACCGCACTGATGACATGGCTGGTTCGTACTTGTATTGGTGGTAGTGTTGGATTAGTGTCTAAGTCCATAACTATTTTGGTATGTACTTGACCCGATGGTGCATGGTCCTTTTGGGTTGCCTTCACCAAAGCAACTTGAATGGAGAAATAAATAAAGAGAGAGAGGTTATTATGATTTATTAATATGTTATAAGAATAATATATTAAAGGAGAAATCATATTAGTTTAATTAATATTGGTCAATAATTAATTAAGAATTAATTTTGTGATCAAGTGTAATTAATTAAACTAGAGGGGTTGAATTGTAATTATGTGATAGTTACAAAATAAGGTAAGGATTATCTTATATATATGGTGGACGAATTTGAAGTGATAATCACTTAGAATTCGACTATGATAAGGATTCAAGGATTATCTTATGGGTTGCTTGGTGGATAAGCAACTAGATAAGGATAATGACTGAAACTCTATCTTTACACCTATATAAACCCCCTAGGGATTAGGAATTCGTCTAAACCTTCCCAAGAGGTCCTAAGGACGAATTCTAACCTCCCTCCTCTCTCTTTATACCTTCTCCACTTGCTTATGGTGTTTGTAAGCCATTAGAGGAGTGACACTTGTGACTCTCAGCTTTCCAAGGTCAATTCAAGGAGGAATTGGATTGTTATTGCTATATAACAATCAAGGTATGTTCTTAAACCTAATTACATGTGAATTCTGATTTCCATATGCTAGAATTAGGGTTCAAAGTCTTGGATTCAAAGTATGTACAATAGAGAAACCTAGATCCAAGCTTTAGGGTTTGTATGAGCACATAGGATGTCTTATGACCAAAACCCATCAGTGGTATCAGAGGCTAGCTTGGTTTCAATTGTATTGATGCATTGTATAACTAAAAAAATTTGTTTTTTGGGTTTCTGGAGGCTGGACTCGCCGAGTCCATGCAGACTCGCCGAGTCCAAGCCTGACTCGCCGAGTCAGCTCGTCAGATGGAGGGTACTTCGGGATTTCTTGCTGTTTTTGCTTATGGATAGTTACCTTATCATGTTAGATCATTATTAATCCGATTATATGATATATTTGACTATAATTTTGATCTAATTGAAGATATTTATCAATTAATAAGATATTTGTTTCCTTATAAGATAATTGATTAATTATTTTGAGCAAATTGATAAATTGTTTTGCAAGAAATCATTAAACAAATCAAATATGGATAATTATGTGATTAAATGTTAATTTGAATTATTTGTTATTTGATCATTGTTGTTATGAAAAGTTTCATATTTTGCCCTTTAGGTTTTATAGTTTAAATTTGAACCCAAAAGTTTTGTTGTTTTGAAATTCAAATAGTTGAAACCCTAATGTTTTGAAAAAGGTTTCAAAACTTGCCCTCAAGTTTTGGAATTTAAAAGTTGATTAAAAGTTTAATTAGGAATGTTAAATTCTAAAACTCTAGTGTAGTTTTGAAAAAAATTCAAATCACACCCTTATGGTTTTATTAATTAATTAAGGTGTATAATTAAAAGCGGTTTAATAAATCCATAAAATTTAAGGTCTACAATTTAATTGAATTAAAAGTATAATTGTTAAATTAGACCACCTAGTATTTTGAAAGTATAAAATACACCCTATACTATATATAACATTAAAAGTCTAACATTATATATATGTATGAGTAAAAGTCAGTCTTACCGTTAGTAGGCCTCATTCACGAAGCTGGTCTATAAGGGGTGTTTAAGGAAATTGCCTATAAAATGGCGATTGAATGGGTATCCACTCTTACCCACCGCACTCTTGACTAGTGGAGGGTCGTTAGCCGAACGGGTAGGATGGGACAAAACCTTCCATTATAAGTATAATGAATTATTAAAGTAACTAAATGTTTTCATAAAATTCCCAATCTTAGTTACTTAGGCAAAAGTGAATTGATGCAATTCCATGAAATTACACTATGTGCCCTTGCGAAGACGTTAGTGGAGCGTGTGTGGTTTACCGGCACACTAAATGGGTCTAAGCAAAGGTAGCAAAGGGTGACTCAATGTTTGTCATAGTTCGGTGGAGCGTGTGTGGTTTACCGGCACATCGAATCGGTGACTGTAACATGTGAGGGCACCATGTAAGTTTGCATGGTTATTTACACCCGCTTTGTGATCCTCGGCATCCCAGTCACAAACAAGAGGGGCATATCGAGATTTAAACATGCCATTGAAAGTTCAATGAATCTCAAAGGATCTAGGAGTTTTCATAGATTTAAAACTTAAATTTCTTTTTCGTTTTTCATGGTGGAAATTAGTGAATCGTCATTCACTTACCTTCAAATGTTCTGCAATTAGGGTTACGACATCCCTCTCCCGAGTTGTAGAATATTGTGTTGGGTCCTAGCCTTAGTATCTCATTTGGGTGATTTACTAAGGACTCAATCTATCAACTAACTTGAATTCATTTTTCTCCCGTTTTGTAGATGTCAAAGTTCGACAACTATGGTCTTCCCAAATCCCGTGGAACAAGCATTCCACATGAAGATGACATTCCACGATTCGATCGAGGAACAAGAGATCATGCTTCACTTCCTCCTCCTCCTCCAATTATTCTCCCTAACCCACAAGTTCAAAGGCTTGAAAAGTTCAAGATCACTCAAGCCCTTTTGGCAAGTAAACATAAAGAAGGAAAGTCGGTGTGTGCACACATCCTAGGGATGAAGTCACACATTGATAGGTTAAGAATGTTGGGATCCATTGTTTGTGAGGAAATGGCTGTTGATTGGGTTCTTCAGTCACTTCCTAACTCATATAGTGAGTTCGTAAGAGAGTACTATATGATGAAATACGATGTGACCCTTATAGATCTCACCTATATGCTTATTGCTGCTGAATCAGAAATGATTTGGCGCAATAGAAAAGCAATGTTGATTGGTGAATCTGCCTTTGAGACCTCTATGGATAGAGACAATGGCAACGAAAGACATGCTATGATCGAAAAGTTTGATCATATGAGAAAGGCAATGTCTGAAGTAGTTCCATGTGCTGTTCCAAAAGAATCGATTTGTTTTTTATTGCCAAGAGAAGGCTTCTATTCTAGATTCTTAATACATAATGTGATGAGATTACAATTGATGTTTTGTAGGATCGAAGAAAAGAAAGGAAGCTTAAGGGAAGAAATGAGCAGAATCTAACCGTGAAGGAATGGATTTCGATCACGTTTCTCGAAGATTAGATTCTTGAGCTACTACTTAGAGTTAGAATTAGATTGCTAAGAAAGATGTATTAGCATAAGTTTTTCAATGAGTTGCATTGTAAGGACAAAATTTTCCGCAATAAAATAAATTTTGATTTTAAATTTTATTTATTTATCCTTACAATGGCGTGTATGAAAAATTGATGTTAAAATGTTTTCTATTATTAGCAATAATGGATTTGGTTCTTATTGTGTTATGGAAAGTCGAGAATTTATCAAATAGGGAGAGTTTCTCATCGCCCAAGTTTCAATTGGACAGAAACTTGGAATCATGCATCTTGGTTGCACGATGAATGAGAAATTTCATATTTGGAAATTAGACTAATTCATTGACAAAGTGTCAATTGAAGGACCAGGAGATCGAGTACACAAAGTAGTGTGTTGATCAAAGTCCACCATAAGAGTAACAAGATATTCGTCATGATTTACTACAGGTTTAGTAAATATGATTATACTTATAAGATTAAGTGTAATTATGAATTGATTGAAAAAATTTAAATCAATAGTAGAACGAATAACAAGAATCAAGTAGGCAGAAAGATAAAAGTTTCTCCATTCTAAGAAGATGGGAGAGTACCTTTTATGCTTTATGATAGGTCTTAATGATTAAGAACCATATCTCAATTGATCCTCTAAGTGAGTCTTAGTACAATTGTATGTCTAAGAAGAGGAATCAAGAATTGAAGAAATGGTTAAATCAATAAGTCAATCATACTTCGTTCCAATAACAAGTCTTAAAGTTAAGATTGTGACATTGAGTGAAAGGTATCAAGAAGGTTTGTAACTTTCATTAAATGTGGAAAGTTGTGATGTCTTGGATAAGACAAAGACCAACTAGGACCAATTTATGAAGTGTTTTGATAAAAGCTACACTAACTCTTGAATATTTGTTTGTCAAGAAATGGTTTTTGACAAGAGAATCTTATATGTCAAGGAGTCAGTGGGAGTCTTAATGGACTTGAAAGGTTTCAAGAACAAATCAAATAAACCTTATCGATCATCACTAGCACACGAGTTGAGGTTTACAACCTATCGTATTGACATTATTTTGATTATGTGCCAATCCAATCGAGTTAATTATGCATGTGAGTTCTATGAGTTCTCATTTTGAACGCATAAAAGGCAAAGCACCTTAATCAATGAAAGGTACATTGATAGGAAAGGGTGAGCTTCTTAACTACTTGGAAGACATGGTGGGCAGCTGTGCTACCATAAGGCAAGAAATCAAGATTAAGAAAGTTCGCTCCATATGAGTTTGAATTTTTCGTAAACTTGGTTTTAACAAATTCACATGGATAGGAACATATACACCGTTTAAATCTAAGTGTCATAAGATTTCCTCCTTCATGAAAATGATTGTGAGGAAATGCTTTCACTAAGAAAGATTTTAAGAAGATAGTGATTATAAAATTGCATTCTCGAATTCGATTATGGTTACGGTATCCCTTTCCATAATTTGAATTGTGAGGTTTGGCAATTAGTCTTAATTGTCTAGACACACATATGAACTATCGAAGGCAAAGGTGTATAAGTTCAAAAAGCCTTGATAAAAGATTATCAAAGCACTAAGTATTAGAAACATGAACTTAAGAAATTCAATAAGTATTGTTTTCTGAAAGTTAAGATGTTTATGAATACATGTCGAAGCTAGTGGGAGCATAAGTGTTATGTTTTATAATAATCATCATGATAGTGGGAGCATAAATGTTATGATTGTATGATTATTAAGGAAAGTATTGCAAGGTTAGCAATATTAATTATAGAAAACAAGAGTCATACTTTGCAAAGTTGTAAGACTTGAAAGGTTGTTTTGCTATAATTAAGGGAGAGAATATTATGCTTCATTTCAAATCTAAAGGATTAGGTTGAGAAATGTTAATAAATTTAGTCAAAGGTACATAGTGTGTTCTTAAAATTTTGATTATGATTACGGCATCCCTCTTCACAATTCGAATTTTGAGAACATAGCAAATAAAACATTATGCGTCGTGTCCCATACGCTTCGGGTATAGGATCGATTGCAAATGCTTTAATGTTTGACCATTCTAAAATTTTCCAAATGTCGAGCGCATTTAGAGGGAAAATGGACTAGAATTGGTTTTGACTAAAACAATTAAACAACTATCAAAGGACAACCCAAAGTTCGACGAGGATTGGTCGCTTGTGAGTAGTTGGAAGTATAGTATTGGAAAATATGGAAATGTTTCCATATTGGATGGACCGTATCGACATCATTACGAATAGATAAGATTCTATTAAGAATGAGTTGTCATATGGAACATATGGAAGTGTGTCCATATTGGGAATTGAATATTGAGAAATCTATGACTAGATTAGAAACTTCTATGCAAAAGGATGTTCAAAGAATGTACTTTGAGTGAGAGACATCACGTCTATGGAATTGTCTTGTAACAATCTCCGATAGAGGACTTTGTAATATCATTGGCAATAGTCTTTGTGACTTTGGTGCAGTGACATTACGAAAGGATAGTTGCATAGAATGTTAGAATCTAGCATATTCTATAAGTAACAAGAATTTGATATTCTTTAACTTATAAAAAACGGATTTGGAGTTGTGAAATGAGAAGGATTGGAAATGTGTTCAATGTGATCTATTTCACAAAGTAAGAACCATAGGTAAGCATTGTGTGCATGTTAGGAGCATGGGACAAGTGTTGGAATTCAAGTAAGAAGTTGATTACCCGAAACGACAAATAATGAGTAATCGATATGGTGATAAATAAAAGGTGTTTTATTTATACTCAAAGGTTTGAGGCCATATGGGATTAGTATTATTCTTGTGTTTCACTTTGCATGTTTTGACTTCCAGAATAATTGAGTTTATTAAGAATAATCGAATTATTCGAACGGGCCGCAGTCGTTCATATGTTGGAAGTAGATATGAATGAAGACTGTCGTGAATTGGTGTGTGGATTGTCTAAAGAGCATTAGACATAAGCAAATGTTTGCTGCAACGTTCATGAGTGCTTATGAATATGATTTGAGCATTGGATTAAATCCACGCTCATTTGGATCACTCCATGAATTGTATCACGAGTGATTGGTGAGACGATAACATCTTATATTCTTGAAACCGAGATGTGTAAGTTGTATCTTGCAAATCGGTTGCACATTGATAATATGTAAACGCACCAGTAACTTGGTGTTATAAAACATATTGTTGTGTGTGATTCGGTGCGTGAGTACAAGCAAACATTGTATCAAAGTTTATCCGTTCCTTTTATCCAAAGTAGGATAAAAGCGATATCTTTGGGCCCCTCGATGGTTTAGTGATGACAAACGTAAATGCTCGGCCGAGCAAGGGCTAATTTGATTTGTTCAATTAGTCAGTCATCATAAATCGGAAATCGAGATATAGTACAAAGAGAATGATTTGAAATCATATCTTATATGATATCTAGAATGGAGGAATATATGATCCCTTATCTAAGGACACGCGTTTTTGATAGGATCAGAGTTGATAGCGGCTTTGGAAAGCTACGATTGCAGATCAGGATCTGAAGTCATACGCAGAATAGTTATTAGACTTATCCAAGTGGGAGACTGTTGGATTAGTGTCTAAGTCCATAACTATTTTGGTATGTACTTGACCCGATGGTGCATGGTCCTTTTGGGTTGCCTTCACCAAAGCAACTTGAATGGAGAAATAAATAAAGAGAGAGAGGTTATTATGATTTATTAATATGTTATAAGAATAATATATTAAAGGAGAAATCATATTTGTTTAATTAATATTGGTCAATAATTAATTAAGAATTAATTTTGTGATCAAGTGTAATTAATTAAACTAGAGGGGCTGAATTGTAATTATGTGATAGTTACAAAATAAGGTAAGGATTATCTTATATATATGGTGGACGAATTTGAAGTGATAATCACTTAGAATTCGACTATGATAAGGATTCAAGGATTATCTTATGGGTTGCTTGGTGGATAAGCAACTAGATAAGGATAATGACTGAAACTCTATCTTTACACCTATATAAACCCCCTAGGGCTTAGGAATTCGTCTAACCCTTTCCAAGAGGTCCTAAGGACGAATTCTAACCTCCCTCCTCTCTCTTTATACCTTCTCCACTTGCTTATGGTGTTTGTAAGCCATTAGAGGAGTGACACTTGTGACTCTCAGCTTTCTAAGGTCAATTCAAGGAGGAATTGGATTGTTATTGCTATATAACAATCAAGGTATGTTCTTAAACCTAATTACATGTGAATTCTGATTTCCATATGCTAGAATTAGGGTTCAAAGTCTTGGATTCAAAGTATGTACAATAGAGAAACCCAGATCCAAGCTTTAGGGTTTGTATGAGCACATAGGATGTCTTATGACCAAAACCCATCAGGTAGGAGTGAGGTGCTTAGTCAGAGTTACGTGGACACGAGTGCTCTCCTCGTTTCTCCACTTCAAAAATTTCCCTTTAAAGAGTCCGACCTTGACACCACTATTGGGTGTAGGGTTGGACCCGATGTCGGGGACTTGTGAAAGGGGTCGTGCTGGCGCTGGAGGGGTGGGAGTTTCCACTTGCTGTTGTTGCGCAGCAAGTTTGTGGAGTCGTTGGCGCTCCTTTCGAGTGTGACGATTCCGTTTCCTCCTCTCTGTTTTACCACTTTGCCTGCTCGGGACTGTCGTCATTGGTTGGCTTTCTAGGTTTGGTCTTGTAGTTGTTGGGATTGAAGGGTAAGTAGGGGTATTGACTGCCTCAGCTCATTGCCCTTCGGAAGGTCCTTGAGCCGAGGTACTTCCTTCCTCGTTTTTGAACTTTCTCTTTAGTGCGGCTGGTTGAGTTTCTTGAATGGTCGGGCATGGAAGTGTGGGTTGCTGCGGTCCATAGCTGGGATTGGAAATCCCCATAAGGCCCTCGCTAACATTGGCGTTGTTAGCATTCAGTTGAGCCATGGCAGCCGCAACGGCTGCCGAGACCGCAGCCCGGAAAGTAGCTTCATCAAACAGGAGAGTGGGTTCCTTGCTTGCGGACTGGTTATGCTTCTTCGGAGGCATGGTTTTTCCTACACGAAAAGGAACACAAGACAATGAGAGATGATGGTTAACCCTAGACATATCTGTCCTGACTGTATTAGGCATAACTTTTCCCGTGCCTCGGGTACTGGTTGTCTGAGTGTCGACCTACATCCCTATGATGTAGTCCTGGTAATCAAGGTAAGAGTGTGTGAGTATCGGAAAAGGCCATAAGATGCGAGTCGTTCCTACTAAGTTACCTTTATACTGGGAAAAGGTTTCACTCTCCGACCTGGAAAGATTTGAGAACGGTTCAGAACGAAGACCGCAGAAGGAAAGGCTCATGGAGGCTTATGGCTAAATAACCTCAACAAAGGTGCGGGGATCCGTTCTAATCGTGTAACTGGCAACGGGAAACGACGATTTACCTAACACATAGCGTGAGTAGTGTAACCACTAACTCACTAAATTGTATTATTTTATGGGTGTATTAGTGTGACGAACACGAGGGAAAGACAATTCTCGGATTCCATGCACTGGCTCCCGCTGTCTTCCTCGTATCTTTGACTAAAGTCGGCGTTGGTTTCCTTCGGGTAGTTACCTAGGGCTCTTTTCTCGTATGGACATATTGAATTTCTACTCCGCATTCCTTCTGATTCCGACTCTGGGTGTCATCACTTCATGATGGATGACTGGAATCTCGGAAGTTTAGGTGAATCTCTCACCACTGTCCCTAAAAGATATAGGCACTTGGTGAATTCAATAGTCTCGAACCAGTTCATTTATTTCCGAACCGGAAATCTTCTCAATGAACTTCTTCGGGGCCGGAATCAACTCTTCTGTCAAGCACTGAAGTGGATAGGTTTGTCTACAGGGTTTGCGCGAGAATGGAAATGTCTAAAGAATCCTAAGAGATTATTAACATTTCACTGTATGATCCATATCGAGTCCTGCTAAGATTACACAGGGTATACAAATCATATATAACTTAGATCCGATAGGCCTTCGAATATGTGACACCACCCACTATTTGGAAGTCTCTACCCACTATTTGGGATGCATCTTCAGGACACGGCCTTCTCCGTCGTCTAGTTGGTAACCGGAGTCTCCTGTTGTCACACCCCGAAAACCAAAGGCGGAAACATTTCCGGGGTTGACTCCACGTTGAGTATCAAATCCAATGCACATAGTAAAGCAGTAATCACAAAACATTACATTACATAATACTGTTTACAACTGTTTGAGAGTAAAGTTGTACAAGTGTTTTACATATGTAATATAAACAAAAGTAAAGACGAGTCTTCGGGACGCTCCGTCTTCTCCAAAAGGTTGCAGTGTACCTGTCTATCACTGACCTGAGAATACAAGCAGTTTGAAAATCAGCATAAAGCTGGTGAGTTCATAAGCGGTTTAGTTTTGAAAAGAACGAATTCCTTTACTTTCTGGAAAAGTTGTTGATCAAGAAAATCCCATATTTTCTTATGAAAACGGTTTGGTTATCCTTTGTTACAATTTTGAAAACGGTTGATTATGTCATTCCAGGAAAATCCCATATTTTCCTTATAGTTTTTGTTATTCGTTTGTTACTTTATCCGTTTATGTGTTGTTGTACTACTCAGGAAAATCCCATATTTTCCTATGTGTTGAGTTGTCTATTTGTATCTAGGTTCGTTACTGGTTGTTATGTTATCCCAAGAAAATCCCATATTTTCCTATGTTTGGTGGTTGGTTTCTTAAGTTTGATTTCGAAGTGATAGTAATTCCCATATGTGTTGTATTGGTTAAGTATTCTAAACCCTTAGTTATTCTACTTTAGAATGGCTATTATCTACTAATTTAGTTGTATTTTCGAATATTTGGAATCACACAGAAGCGTACATTACAGTATTTTCGAAGTTCTGCTGAGTTCCAAAAGAGTATATTAGCTGTGTATTCGAAGCTCTGTCGACATTCTGAGGCGGATATATTTGAAACTCAGTAGAGGTCCAGAGGCGTATTTACGTATTAAATTCGAAACTCTGGTGACACTCAAGGGGTACACTAACTGTATATTCGAAGTCTTAGTGTCAACCAAAGGCTTCATTTCGCATTCGTAGTCGTATTCACATTCGTAGTCGTATTCGTATTCGTAGACGTATTCGTATTCGTAGTCATATTCGTATTCGTAGTCATATTCGTATTGATCTTAAATATGATTAGTATGATTTCTTATTCAAAGAGAATATAGTTATAACACTTTTAAAAGAAATCTATATTTAACCTGCAATTCGAAACGTCAGTTATCACAAATCCTTGAAAATCAAGACATTTAGTAAGTGAACCATTGAGTTGAAAATCAGTTTAAGTACAAAATACATTTGTACTTTTTGCTTGTATCCCCCCCCCCTTGAAAACATTGAAAAACTATTGAAAGCATGGAAAAAGGGTAGGGTATGAACTCACCGGACGCGAAAGTGTGTCGGTTTCGGATGCTAAACGTCAAATTGAGGCCTGATAACACGCGAGGTTCCTATGTAAAATGAAATGGCATACAAATATATCTAATTAGATTCACAAACTCTAATTAGATATGAAGTTACACTCCAACGAACGAAAACACCTCAAAACGGGTGTTTGGAGTGACCCGGGTGACATCTACGGACGGGAATTGAAGCGAGGAACTTGGGATTTGGGTTTACTCCCCAAGAGTAAACTTCCTAATGAGTTTTCAGCCTCTAAACACATAACCACATGAGTTCACGGCCGTGAACTCATGTCCGGGTGTTTTATGGTGCTTAATGGGTCACAAATGGCTATTGACACTTGGAAATGCTTGGAATAATTTTACCTAAGGCTTGGAATGAATTCAAATCACCAAATATAACACTTAAGGGAGTTTACGGCCTTGGCATGGAGCCTATGGCCGTAAACTCTCATATTCCCTTGAATATGTGTTTTTAAGGTCCCAAAGTTAATCACATGTGATTCTAAAAATTCCTACAAGCCTTGAAATGATTTTTGGGCACAATTTGACATCCTTTTTGGAGTTTACGGCCTTGGAGCACCTTCTATGGCCGTAAACTCTCAAATGAAGAGTTTTGATGTGTTTAAAGTCCTTAAACTATTTTTGGTTGGTTCTATGATTTATTCCAAGGCTTTTGGTGGTGTTGGATGGCTTTCTAACACCTTAGAAGTGAGTTTACGCCCATGTTTGAGGATTTTACGGCCCAAGCACATGCCTTGGCCGTAAACTCATACAAACCCCTCAAAATTCATGTTTGAAGTGTTCTAGGTCCATAACTAATATTCTAAAAGTCGTATCCAAGTCTTGTTTGAGCCATGGAAGGGTTTAAGGGCTTAAAACCCTTTTAATTTAGTGTTTACGGCCTAGGCACCTTCTTGGGCTATAAACTCTTAAACAAGGCTCTAAATCATGCTTCAAGGCATTCTAAGCTCATTCCATAAAGTCATTTAGCCATATTCAAGGTCTAATTGTGGTTTGGAAGGGTTTTGTTGCTCTAAAAACCCCATTTAAATGAGTTTACGGCCTAGGATAGTTCTAGGTTCGTAAACCCATGATAATGGTCCTAATCCATGGTTTAAACTCAAATTTGAAGGCTAGAGGAGTTGTATATCAATTTAGGGAAGTTACCTCAATGATTTGAAGCCTAAAACTTGAGATTTGGACCTTTAAATCTAGATTGAGGAGAGAGGTTAGAGTGATAGTTGTAGAATGAAGAAAAAGCTTCAAAATGAAGACTTGGATCACTTTAAATAGTGTCAAGTTCGGGACACGGTAGAATTTTACCCGATACCGGCGTTAGACGGGGCTTTTGGTCGCACCCGGCCAATTTGTCGTACCCCGATATGGTTGTTTTTAAACATGTTCCGATCACCAATACGAGGCGTTAAAATAAGTTCTAAGGGTATTTGGGCACTCATTAAGTCCTAAAATAAAATATTCAATAATGACTTAATAAAATGCCGAAATCGGAAACGGCGATTGGATGATTGGAACGAGTCGCAAAAAGGGTTACATTTAGGGATATGAATTTCGGGTTGTTACATTATCCCCCCGTTAGAGGGAATTTCGTCCCGAAATTCAATGATTAAGATCCAAGTCACGAATTGGAATGAGATACGTATGAATTTGTTGATCCGAAATTCAATGATTAACATCGGGTTTCTGCTTGACGTTTCAGCGAACCCTCACTATCGGGACGCGTCTTGGTTTTGTTGGGTAGATACTTCTCAAACACCGAGACGTGAAGTATCAGATGGGTGCTACTAAGTTCCGAGGGCAATCGAAGTTTGAAGGTTACGGAATCGATTCCTACAAGGATCGCGAAGGGTCTAATGTACCATGAGGGAAGTATTTCGCTTTTCCAAAGCATTCCATGTTTTCCCTAGGATAAGGCTTCCAACAGAAAACAAATTTCAATGAGAAGGTACATCTTCATGTGGCAAAGTAACTAAGGGTTCGATGATCCTGAAAGAGAATTTTGGGACCTGTGGGTTATGGGCCCACGGTATGGCTGCTTTGTTTACTACAATATTGAGGAAAATGATTTGACTGAAGGGTACCACTACGAACTTGTGGTGATCACATCAGGTCCCGGTCGCTGTATTGGATACATCATCTTCCGGAGGTTCGGCTACGAGGTAGCTCCAGGAACTAGATTAGTACGAAACTTGACTAGACGTTCGGAAAAGAATTCTCGAGGATTCTTAGAAAGGCATCAGGGAAAAAGTTACAGACTTCTCGTTTTCCCAAATATCATACGGACGGGGAATGGATGGAAAAACTTTCTAAGCTTTTGATGCACGAAGAATATGAGAGTTGGGTCAAAGGAAAGTTACGAACAGATAACCGCATGAATGAGACTAAGTCATTCCATGCCGAGTTTGCATCAAAGTTTTCCATTAAAGGTTTACCTTTAGATCAAATGGAAAGGGATAACCATCCGAATTAAGGATACGATCTAAGGGTATGACGTTAACGCTTTCTTTCTCACTGGTTGGTCATCTCGACGGTGCACGTTTCGATTATTAACGAAGGATTTAATTTAGAAAGATATTTGAATGAATAGTTAGCAAATCCTTTCATCATTAGAATCGAAAAGGATTACGGGCACAAGATTTACCGAAAAGAAGTATACCTGTGGCAACGGTGGGATCGGCGGCTATCCTTTCTTGCCCCATAGTTAAGACTCTCCTGGTGTTGCTCGACGTTACTGTCTTTGGACAGTTTCGCTTATAGTGCCTGACCTCTCCACAGCTGTAGCAGGTTTGACCGATACCAGCTCCGGAAGCTTGACTAGTTGATGGGGTTGGGGTTTTGCAGGTTCGAGCGAGATGACCTTCCTGGCCACAATGTACATTTGAAATACTATTCCAAACCATTCAAATAGATGTAGTTATAACAATGTATTTACGAAAATGCACATCAAAACTACTGATTTATAACAAAGTACATTACATTAAACTTCCATTAACTTAATGTGTTACGCTTCATACAACAAAATGAAACCAAAAATCCCCATTCCATGACAATCCAAAACCCCCTGAATTAGTTAGATGCTTCCAAAAGAAACCAAAAACCCCCATCCTATTACCATCCAAATCCTTCAACCACCTTAAAGGTTAAAAAAAACCAAAAAAAGGAAGAAAAAAAAACATCCATGAACAGAACAACATCAGCTGGTAGTTCCACCTTTCTGCACTTGTAATCACAACCCTCTATTCTAATCGATTCATTGATCTTATCAAACCTTGAATCTCCACCAATGCCCTAGTACACATCGGAGGGTCAACCCAACTTACGAACCCACATCTTGAATAATTCAAAAATTGCCTTTCGGGGTTACCATCCATCCATGAGGTCACCTTCTTTGTTTCGATTCCACATCTACAAATCGTCATCTTCGACACTTGTAGAAGAGTTTTTCAATTGTATGCACAATAGAGTGAGAGTAGATGAGGGTGGGTGAGAGAACGATTTTCAAAATGATCAGACATGCATTTGGTAATAAAGAAGAGGGCACACGTGAAAAGAGCAATTTGCCCTTATATTATGTTAATAAAATAAAAGTTAACAGCGGGGTTCTAATGGTATGAGGGATAAGGACAAATTGTCAAAAATTTTGAAAGCATAGGGATCTTCTATGACGTTTCTAAACCACGGGGACTAAATTCGGATCTAGAAAAACCACAGGGTCCATTTATGGTGCTTTTTCATATATATATATATATATATATATATATATATATATATATATATATATATATATATATATATATATATATATAAAATGGGCATTCGAAGTGATATATTAGAGATGAATAGAAGGTTCTAACATGAAGAAGTCTTAATTGTGGTAAGTTACATCGATCGTTCATCATGCATTCAAAAAGACACATTCCGTCCTTATTTTAAAAAATTAACTTGGACCTTCCTCATTTGATTTTACTTTAGATGCTTCCTCTTGAAAGATGATTTTGTTGCAAAGTTAGTCCGTGCCATAACTTAAATTACCATAATACCCTTGTGTTTTCATTTTCATTTAATTTGATGTTTATTTTTAATTAAAAAAATAGAGGCCCACTATCCATCACTCCCCCTTCACTTTCCCACCCTCTTCAATGTGTTACTGATCAAAGAGAGCTCACACAAACGCACATACACACATACTCGATGAGAGGGAAGAAGGAGACCTGCAACTCGCCAGCAAATCACTGACCACCATCTCTGAAATCCACTGAACGAGGCCTACATTCTCTTGACTGCCTTCTTTCTTACCTCTGACCACCATTGAGCCCTTCATCCTACATTTTCAGACTAGGTCAAGGTCTGATTTGCAAATACAGAAAAATCAAGCTTCAATTTGGAACTAGGTAAACAGAGAAGAAATGAAGGGTTATCAATCATCACTATATGCATCGTCGGGTCTACAACCATATCGCCAAAAAAAAGAGTTTCATGTTGTATCTCCTCCTTCCCTTCATTAGATTCATGAAATTCCAAAATTACCTCTGAAAAAATGAGAGACGAGTAGCTGGATCTGAAACCCATCATCAATCTCCCCCTTTTTCATACCGAGGTTTCCAACGTTGGCGATTGAGACAAACGTGAGGTCAACTCCCATTTTAATTTTGAGTTTCAGGTGAGGTTGGGTTTGATTTTGTTTGTTTGATTTTGAGTTTTATCTTACGTTAGATTTTTGGTTTTGATTTTAATTTTCAGATTATTTGTTAGGTTTAGTTTCGATTTTCTGATTCCAACAAAGGTGGGCGGTAAGGACGGCTTGCTGGAAAATATAATTGCTTCTGGTGTTGGTGTTCTTAAGGGGGAGAACGAAGGAAGGGGATGGTGGTTTGTGTGTTTGGCGGAGAAATATATTTATTTATTATTATTTTTTTAAATTAAAAAGTGATAAAAGTGTAAAAGAAAATAAAAAAAAATTATTAAGGACAAATTAGTTTTTTTTATGTCTAGAGAGAGTAATCGTGCAAGAAAAAACAAACTCTAATAGAGTCCGAATTAAATTTTTAAAAATAGAAACTAAACGTATATTTTGACACATGTCCAAGTAACGAATGATGTAATTTACCCTCTTAACTAATACGTAATTTACCCTCTTAACTAATACGCCTCTCTAAATACAATACAACAATTGCCAACATTTTATGCCATAGAAAGATTTTATTGATTTAATCGAACCATATTTTTTTATTTGTTAAATTACATAATTCAACTGCTTTTACCTAAACGATTATTTGTGTATTATGGATGTGTTCGACAAAAACTAGCTAGTAGCGGATAGCTTGTAGCAGGTAGCGGGTAGCTTGTAGCTTGTAGCGTTTTGTTAAACGCTACATGAAGTAGCATTTGGATTTCGAGCGTTTTGATTAAACTAAACGCTAGAAGCTTGTTGTGTCAAACGAAACTTTCTGTTTTAAATGGAGCGTTTTGTCAAATGCTAGAAGCTAGAAGCTCTCAAATGCTCCAAAAAACTCTGTGCCGAACACGCCCTATAAATGTTAACTACGACAGTTAGATAAAATGTAATTTTGTTTTGGCATCTTAATATAATACGAAACAAACTTATTATATTTATCTTGAAAAAACCTTCAAATAATATATAATTTGTTATAGTTATTATTAGTATTATTATAATTATTAATTGTGTACTGGATATTATTTTCTTATAACTTTTATTAATACTATGTTATTGAAACCACTGATAAGAAAAAATAATAATAATTAAAAATAGTTGTGAAACATAAGATCTGTATAAAATCTTATTAAATTAATAAGATATAAGTTTTTTTAGACTTTTATATTGTTATACAAAATTTATATTTTTTTTGAATATCCGATCTAAATTATGTATGCCTAGACGTTTAATAAACATATGATTTTATAGAACGAATATAAATTTGAATAGAATGTAAGTGAAACAATCAATCATGTAAATGACATTGATATACAACAAATTAAATATAACAAAAATGTAATATTTTTTCTGGATGTTATTAAACATAACTTTTTATTTGAAAATTACGATTTCAATAAACTCTTATTGCTATTTATTATATGCATTTATATAAATGTTATTAAACATATTTTTTATTTGAAGTTAAATGAATTTAAAGGAAATTTTGAAGAATCTAGATGAGAAAATTAGTCTAATGAAAGCTCAATTAAAACATATGAACGACAATACGGTCAAATGAAATTGGAACAAATCTACCTATCTAATAAAAGAGTACCTTTTTGGTTAATGTTATTTCACATACAAGTTTAATTAACAATGTAACTGATGTGAATTATGAACATTGATTTGGCATGCGGAATTAAAGAACACACAAAGAACACGGTGATTTGGTTGTTTAAGAGATGCATTCGATTATGAAAGGTGTTACAAAAAGGATCTAGATCTAAATCTACATAATTAACACACACTAACAATCTCAATTTTACATCTCTCAAGCATACCTCTACAAGTGGTATGAACCCACCTTTATAGAGGTTTTTACATGTCTCTCTCTCTCTCTCTCTCTCTCTCTCTCTCTCTCTCTTTCTCTCTCTCATGTCACAAGGCAACTTTACCACATGCAAGAGGGTCTACAAAAGTCAAACCATTTACAAAGTCATACATGGATAACTTTGTACCCAACATTCTCCCCCTCAAAGTTAGGAATGGGTGAACTGCTTTAAATTTTCCAAAATCAAGCAACTTCACGAACCAAGCCTTAAGTGTGACACACGTAGAGATGAACTTCAAATCTTCAATTCTTCAATGATTTTTCAATTCGGGTTCTAGAATGTGAGACCATACAAGCCGAGCATCAACGGATAATTAGGAGTTTCTCAATCTCAAAATAATCACCCAAAAGTTCAGCATGAAAGCACACCCCAAAAATCTTCAATAAGTCCAAACCCATCATGAACCGAAATCACTTCCGAATCTCCAATCGAATTATTTCATAAACTTCAAATACTCGAGGTCACTTCGGTCTTCAAGTCTGCGTAATATGAAAAATTCAACTTTCGAATTTCCATATCTAAATATCCCACCCTTTTTATAATTGAAAAATGATTATAAAATCAAATAGGGAATGGGAAAGCGCTCAATTCGAATTTTTTATATAAAAAACTCCCCGTTAACACATGACATAAACATTTTTATTCAATCCGGAAAATCCAAAACATCTTCAATTTTTAGCTTCGTTCACGGACCGCTTTTGACAAAATTTCACAAATTTGGGTAGAAATTGTCAATTTCAAAATTCTGCAGTGACCCAGTGCGCCCAAAACAGCCAAAAATGTGAAACTCTCCCCCATTTGCGAAACTGGGTAGAAAGCGTCAATTCTCATTAACTACAGGGGACTGTTTCGAAAAATATACCAATTTCTCAAAATTTTCTGCCAAATTGTGAAGTTGGATAAATATTGTCAAATCTTCGAAACTTCAGGGACCAACTTCGAAACTTCTACACAATTCTTCAAAATGTCGAAATTAAGTCCTTATTTGGAAATGGATATAAAAAGCCATGTCTTCGAAACCTTAAGGACCAATTTTGAAACATTCCATTTTCTTCTTCAATTCATTACCTAGTTCGTGATACCACATGACGAAGGTTGTGTTTGATATGTGTCTAACCGAGTCAGGTCAGACATTTTTGGCTGACTCGGTCAACTAAAATTGTTTGATAAATCAATTTTGAACATCTGAGTCGCTAAGAAACGTCTGACTCAGTAAGAAACGAAAAATTAGCTAACTGATAAAGGAAAATCGTCTTCCGATTGTGCCCTTGCTCTACCGTTCATCTTTCACACCCTTTTTCTTTCTCAAAATCGATCACTCTCCCACCAAATTCGCTTCTCTTTCTTGTTCTCTTCGATCGATCACAGGTTCTGCAGGTGAAACAGGAGCAAGCGTGTCTGATGGAGAGGGGGTTCAAGCAATGGAGGCTGATCACCGAGTTAGGGATTCTCGGTGGTATGAAGGCTGATGAATGACGATGAACATTTTTTTCAGTGGTATGAATCTTGCCCAGTTTATGATTTGCCATAGATTATCTTGGATTGATAATGGTAATTTGAAGTTCAACTCCTCGAATATTTTTCCCCTTTCTTCCTGTTCGATTTAAACTGTTGACCTGTTAATTTTTTAAGATATATCTTGTAGAGCTTGATTGTTAAAATTCTCTATTGGTAGCTTATTGATCTCAGATAAGATAGGACTTTTTCTATAGCTGATCTGAATTGGTTATAGTTTATCGTTTGTTGTTTTTGTTAAATTAAGCTCTATTTGTAATAATGTTGATGAATTCGTTAGGGATCATGGTATTGAAGTCAAATCAATCCATGGTGATGGTCCTAGAGGGATAGAAATTTTCCAAGATTAAGGCTTCAACTTCTGATGTTGATACCCCTCTGTCAATAAGTTCGTCACTTTCTCATACCATAACTGAATTTGAGGTATGATTCCTGACTTGAATATAATCAGATATCATAAATATCTTCAATCAATTAATTGATTTCATTCAAGTCATTTTCTATGCATTAGCATAGTTCAAGTAGCCGATTGTGGGCTAGAAGAATATTAATGAGTGATGCATCTACATTGAGCTTGTGTAGCCCAAAGAGACTATCTTGGGGAAATTGATTTCGTTCAAGTCTTGATAAAAGTTATGTAAATTTATTAATTAGTTTCAACCAAGTTTTATAACTTTATACATTTTTGATGATTCAAAGATGTTTTTTTCTTTTTCAAAAAAAAACTTTATATCTTGGTGATGATTAAAATTAGTTGAATATTTATGTTTTAGGATGTTGATTTTCAACGAGTGTGAGGTAATATTTATATAACAAATACTAGTATGAAAATTTATATGTTTTTACAGTTATTCAGTTGTAACGACCCAAAAATCACAACTAAAAATTTCTTTAAAAACATTACTAAAATCATATTTATAAAAACTGTATCATAAGTCATAACATAATTTCTCGAGTATTAATTCAAAACATAATATCATTATCAGAGTCAAACATTCCCAGGCTAACTGACTATGGTGTGTGCACTGCAATCTCCCCGAGCTCCTCTTTTGAAAACTGAGTACCTGAAACCAAAATTGAAAACCGTAAGCACGAAGCTTAGTGAGCTCCCCCAATCTACCACATACCATGCAATAACATATAAAGCACATACTGGGCCTTGCCCACTGCATCGGACCGAGGTCCGGACTAACTGGGGCCTTGCCCCCTGGATCGGACCGAAGTCCGGAAACTGACTGGGACCTTGTCCCCTGCATCGGACCGAAGTCTGGACTAACTGGGACCTTGTCCCCTGCATCAGACCGAAGTCCGGACTAATTGGGGCCTTGCCCCCTGCATCGGACCGAAGTCCGGACTAACTGGGACCTTGTCCCCTGCATCGGACCGAAGTCCGGGCTAACTGGGGCCTTGCCCCCTGCATCGGACCGAAGTCCGGACTAACTGAACAGAACATAACATAAACATATCAACTAGCATGAACACACATATACTGCATACTACATCGGGCCGTAGCCCGGAACACACAACACATAATTCCTGTCTGAGCCACGAAGGCATCAAACATACTAACTACTGCATCAGATCAAAATCCGGAAACTACTACTAGCTAAACGGGCCGGCATTGTGGCCTTAGACCCGTTCCTATTGGAAGGAAACTCACTTGAGACTGCTGAACTGATGCTGCTAATCCTTTTGACTGCTACCTGACCTCTGACTCCGAACTGCTGCTCCACTAGCTCCTCGAGCTACCAATGTCAATATAACACTTAGTCCAACTGACCTCCAAAGGTCAACTAGGTCAACTCTATTCAAGGTCAAAATCCTGGTCAAAGTCAACCTTCCAAGTCAACCCTACTCGCCGAGTCCACCTAATAACTCGCCGAGTTCATATGCTCAGGGTCTTTCTATTCGCGACTCGACTCGCCGAGTCAGTCCATGACTCGCCGAGTCAACTATTCCCGAGTCCTGACCTGTCCAACTCGCTGAGTCTCCACCCGACTCACTGATTCGAGTCTCAACTCGAAGGGTTTGGGGTTTCGCGACCTGACTCGCTGAGTCCAAGAATAGACTCGTCGAGTCCAAGGCAATCTTCAACCAACTCGCCGAGTTCTTGCCTAACTTCATCCGACTCGACGAGTTGTTCATCCCACTCGTCGAGTTCCTCCTCATCTTCAAGCCACTCGCCGAGTCCACTCGAAGGACTCGCCGAGTCTATTCAGTCCTTAACCCATGTAGGGGCTTTTCGAGCCAAACAGGGCTTCCAACTCATAGATCCATACTTCTAAGGCCTATCCCCCACGTAAAGTGGCAAACTTTACGTGTAGATCAAGAGATCTAGGCTTAAAACAATCCAAACTAGGGTTTAAGACAAAGAGGCTTCACTATCAACCCAAGAACAGATGCTTTATGACTTTCTAGGCCAAAATACACTCAGATCTGAAGTAGCAACTTCAAATCTAGGCTTCTAACTCGAAATAGTTCTTAAGCATGGCATAAAATCCCCAAATCACATAGCCAAGGTTGATCTATTAAACAAAAGAGGGAAGGTAACGATTTATTATCTTTAAATGCTCAGAAATGCTCCACCAACTCTGGATCCAAGGCCCCCTTCTTGCTCCACAATGACTATCTTCTCTCTCAAGCTCCAAAAGCTTCACCAAGGGTAGATCTTGCTCCAAAACGATTATGGCGGCTAGGGTTTAGTGTTCTGTGGTAGAGAGGCAGTAAAGGAACCCTAGGGGAGAGAATGAGACGTTTAAATAGGCTCCAAGTCCCAGATTTAGGGTTTTCCTTGCTCAGACCAGACTCGCCGAGTCACCTTGGCCGACTCGCTGAGTTGGTCGCTTACACCTCAACCCGGATCCCGCTCGGACTCGCCGAGTCCCTCCTTGGACTCGCCGAGTCTCCCCTTAAAATTGGGGTTTTCTTTCTTTTCTTGGCTTTCCAAACTTTGGGTGTTACATCAGTAATTTTATCTATCAATGTACAAAACATCAGGGTAAAATGGTCATTTTGTATGTGTCAGCACATTCAGTCAGATGTATAATCAAACAGCATGGTTTCTTACTGATTCAGAATTTATTACACAGACAGTTCTTTCCCAGTCAGCACTTTTTTCAGTCAGCAACTATCAAACAGGACCGAAGACTTCCCAACTCGTTATCAAACTTTTGAAAGTGAGCCATAAAAATCTTCGTTAGTCGATACCCATGTCACATCTCGTTGAGTGTCAAGTAAGCACCCCAAAACCTTCGACAGTAAGGCACACCCTTTCAACCATCGACTGAAAAACTTCGATATTCCGGCCCAGTTCCAAAACAGAATCATTCGTTCTCAGCCCACAATCCCAAATTTCGATTCTTCAATCCAATTAACCAAAGTGACGTCAATCAATTTCGTTTGATACCAAACAAAAATTAACTTCTCATTCTCAATACCCAATAAGACGACTCACAGGTCACAACGAACCTTTGCAAATTTGCAAAGTTGTGTTCGACATCTCTACTCCAAACAAGACCACAGATAGCGAACTCATTCCAAAACAATTGTTTAACCCTTAATCACGAATTCAATTTCGATTCTTGAGCAACGACTTCAATTCGTTTCCAGATCACATGACCATAAGTCAACATTGAGTTTGACCAAACGTCACTTTTGACCTTAAACACGAATTCACAATGTGGACTCCAAGTCAAACACGTTCGATCTCAACATTCCTTCTATTCTCAATTCAATTCAGTAGACATTTGACATCAACATTTACCACAAATACTTCCAATTTTGAAATCAATTTCAAGAACAAGAAATTACATCACAGCCTTTGACATCGAGAACAAGAACACATCAAATTTTCCAAATTAAACCCCAAATCAAATATGATTTCGACATTCATATCCCAAAAATAACTTGTACAAGCCAATTTCACCTTTCAATTCAACGAATCAACCCATAGAAGTCGAGTTTGACTTTTTCTGGGTTTGACTTTTTGAATTCAAAGATCAATAAACATGAAATTGACGATTCTAATGTCCAGTTTCAGATAAAAAAGTATTCAATTAGTTGTTCTTCATCATATCCATGTTGTTCTTGACCATATTCATCCAAATCAAAAATCCAATTTTCGATTTCATAGTTTTAACTTGATCATAATCGATTTTGTGATTGAACACATTACATAAAATCGATTCACAAGTTCAATTTAACGATCAAAACAAATCAATTTTTAGGAATGATGATATGAAAACGAAACTCAAGAACAACATGATTAAAAATTGAGATATATGGAACCGATGGTACAACTAGGTAAAGCGTATGACAACAAACCATGAACATCAGCGAATTTATATCAAAATGATTTAATGAATTCTTGTGGACTTAGCTTTTTAAGACATTGGATCGAAAGAATTTTTGTGCTCATAGATTGTGAACAGTAAAATATTCGAAAATGGATCAAAAACAAATTATGGGCTCAATAACTATGAACAGTGACGTCGGATCCTAAACACTTGACTTTAAGATATTAAACAACCATGAACACTAATGAATGTAATATGATTTTGGACTAAATCTTGAATCAAACGAAAAATTGAAATTTGAGAATCAAATGGAACAAAAAAATATGAGATTGGATCGGGCTTTGATCAACTAAAGATTTTATTGGATCATAACATGTGGGTTTTTTTAAAAAAAAATTGACCCAATGAGTCAAAATGATCATGAATTCAAGAATGCAACGCACGAATCAAAGAGATTTAGAGAGATCCTTGAGAGACTCACCATAAACGTTCCAACTGTGATGAATGTGGCCAAATAGAAAACCATTTCTTCAAAAAAATCATGTTGATCTTCGAAGACCCGCTCTAATACCAATTGATGTGAATTATGAGCATTGAACACGGTGATTTAAGTGTTTAAGAGATGCATTCGATTATGAAAGGTGTTACAAAAAAGGATCTAGATCTAAATCTACATTATTAAATCACACTAACACTCTCAATTTTACATCTCTCAAGCACACCTCTACAAGTGGTATGAACCCACCTTATATAGAGGTGTTTACATGTATCTCTCTCTCTCTCTCATGTCACAATGCTACTTTACCAGATGCAAGTGGGTCTACAAAAGTTAAACCATTTACAAAGTCATACATGGATAACTTTGTACCCAACAATAACCTTTACGTATTTAAAATAAACTTGATTATAATTTTAAATCCGTCGGTTGTTATTAATCACGTTAATTATGCAACTAATACATTTGTTCATAACCCTAAATCTCACAACTTATGTCGCTGCAATCCAAAAATCTTGCCAAATCCTTTATACCCTGTTCCCGAGTTGCAAGTAACGAGGGAAGTCGAGAGAAAGGAGGGAATTGGAGAGAAAGAAGGATTCAATGGCGTCCTCGAGTTTATTTTTTGGAGTGATTTGGGAAGAAAGGAAGGAAATCAAAGGTATCTTTTCTCTCCTAATCTTCCTTCCAAATTGGTCAATGTCATGAACTAATCCGTATGAACAGTTGTATGAAAAGTTGCTACATGACCTTTCAAACATGGTCAATGTCGTGAACTAATCCGTATGAGTGAGCAGACTTTTAAGAAATTGTGCACTATCTTACAACAAGATGGTGCTCTTCAAGCTACTCAACGCATGTCCGTTGAAGAGCATGTTGCAAGATTTTTGCACATTGTCGGTAATGATTTTAGAATTCGATTTGTCTCTTGGCTATACCGTTGCTCTAAATCCACTACAAGTAGGTGATTCCGTAGAGTTCCCTGAGCAATTATATCACTAGAAAGTCATTAGCAACCAAAAGTTGATGTTGTACAAAAAAGAAATTCAAGAAAAAAAAACAACTTTATCCTTACTTCAAGAATTGTATAGGGGCAATTGATGGGACACATATTCGTGTCAAAGTACCTAACAAAGATGCCCTTAGATATCGTGATTGCAAGGGATACCCTACGATAAATGTCTTAGTTGCTTGTACATTTGATTTAACGTTTACGTACATTTTAGGTGGCTGGGAGGTACAAAGGGTAAATTACAAATGGTAAATTTTAATACCAAAATTACTCTATGTCTAATCTAATTTTTAATACATAAATAATTACAACTTATTTGTACACTGATACTATCTGGTAGATGCTGGTTCGCCTCATACAACTACACTAATGGCACCATATCGCAGTGTTAGGTATCATTTGAAAGAGTACTATGCTCGGGCCCCTGAGAATGCAAAAGAGTTGTTTAATCTCCGTCATGCTTCATTATGTAGCGCTATAGAACAGGAATTTGGTGTTCTAAAGAGAAGGTTTCCTATCATTCGAAGTACACAAGAAACTTTTTATTCTTGTGAAGCACAATCAAACATTTTCTTGGCATGTTGTATTTTATATAACTTTTTGTTAAAAGAATATCAAGACAAAAATCTTGAAAATGAGGTCCACAGGAGATGTTAAATGAACCAAGAGAAGAAGTGTGACATAATATACGAGAGACAAGTGAGGGTAATGCTACGTCAGAGCGAATGAGAAACTTAATTGCAAATCTAATGTGGACTGATTACTTACCAAATCCAAACCATGAGATAGATATGTCAATGTAGCTACTAGTTTTTTTTTATTATAGCATTTCTATTTGATTTTGTACGGATCGTTAGTGTTTGACTTGATTTTATATGAATCGTTAGTGTTTGACTTTATTTGTGTTATTTATCTTTTAAACATGTTATATACTCATTACTTGTACACTTTCTAAGTATGTATTTTTTTTTGTTATCAATGCATGGTTTATTTATTTACGATGTTATGCAAGTCATAATGATCAAGGAAGAACAAGTTAGTAAGAAAGAACAAACAAAATGGACAGATTGGATGGAATATTGTTTTATTCAAGCTATGTTGACAAAACAAGAGAAAGGATTAAGGATTAGTAGGAGTTTCATCCTACAAGCATACACCAATATGGTGGAGGAGCTTAATCAAAAGTTTGGGAAGAGTTTAAAAACAATCATTTAAAGAACCGTTTGAAAACTTTAAAATCAAGTTTTTCGCAATGGTATGACATGTTTCGCATAACTTCATTGAGTGGGTTCGGTTGGAATTCTGAAACACAACTAATTGAAGTGGACGAGGAAGTGGGCAACCTAATTAATGTAAGTTTTTATATTGCATGTTACTTAGATTGTATACTTTTATGTTATTTTTCTTACCATTATTTATATTTAGGATTGTGTGTTAAAGTCAAGGCCTGAGGCATGTTCATTGAAGTCCAAAAAATACCAAACTACAATGAAATGATAGCTTTATTTGCGAGAGATAGAGCTTCAGAGGTGCATGCTGAAACCCCGAAAAAGAAGAATGCTCGATTGAACATGAATGGGGATATCAAAGTAGAAACAATTGAAGATGTAGATGAGTTACTAGCAAGAAATGACGTAACACTTGAGAAACAACAGAAAAATGATGATGATGATGATGACGATGACGACGACAACGACAATGATGATGATGATGATGATGATGATGATGATGATGATGATGATGATGAAGATGAACCTGAAGTTGAACTCAAATCGTTTGAAAATGTTATTATGAGTGCAGTTAAAGATGTGGCTTCTTCTATGAGGGAATGTAACAAAATCTTCAAAAACTCTCATCATCGAGTTTATATTGGTGATGAAATTTATAAAGAGTTAGAGCTAATGGATTTGGAACCCGATGAATTAGCAGAAGCTCTCATGTGTTTGTTGCAAAATCAATCTGATGTGGGGACATTATTTAGAGTTTCGTTTAAAATACGAAAAAGTTTGTAGGAAAAAAAAAATTATGGGTGCAAGTAAATGACTTACTTAGGATGATAGTTTTTTTTTTTATTTTTTATCAGTTTGACTTCATATTTTTTGGTTTTTGGTTTGAGTTCATACATTGGAATTTGTTTGATTATTCTTGCACTGACTTTAAATTTGTTTTTTATGAATTTGTTTGATTATTCTTGCGTTGACTTCGTGTTATGCATCAGCTTATGCATTTTGGGTTTATTGACTGCTGTTCCACTTTATATTGGTTTTGTTTGAAAAAGTAATACAAATGAAGAACATACTAGAATTGTGATTAATAATGAATTATGCATTAATGATTTTTGTATAAATAATGATGTGAAAAAATCAGTAAAGAAGTCAACAGGTAGGCAACAGTTGGCAAAAAAAATTGTTTAGGCATAATTTTGTTTTCAAGAGAATCCTGTGGCATATATTTGAAATTATGGAAAAAATATGACAAGGGTATAATAGTCCACTTCTAGTTTTCATTTCTTTTCCCTCCAACTTAGGAAAACACAAAGAAAAATAATTTTAGTTTCCTTTCTCTCGAACTCGGGAACAAAAACATACACTTTTACTTTCCTTTCTTTTCCTTTCTTTTCTCTCCATATTTCCCGTCTTTTCTTTTCTTTTCTTTCCTTTAAATGAAACTCAGGAATAGGGTGTTAATCACCCGATCTTTTTTTTTTCTTTTTAAACATTAATCCTCTTGGTCCTCTCTTCCAATGGCTGTGACGGTTCCTCTGATTCAGTTTAGTTCAATTGTTTTGCGAGGAAGAATACATCTCCTCAAAATTGTCGGCTTAAGATATCTATCAAACCCTAATCGATTGAGTTCTCGATTGAGTTCTGAATTCAATTTTCGTAAAAACCTATCGAAATTGAAGGCGAGAATCACCAATGATTCTTCAAGAAAATAGGATTCTGAACAAGTTTATGGGTTTACTGATAATTTTCAGAAAGCCTTCGTTCATCATCTTCTTTATTTTTATTTTTATTTTTTCGAAATTAATGTTTAATATCTAGTTCAAGTTGGATGACTTGATTTTGGTTAGTTTGGACTTGAAGTTTGACACAAGAAGAGTTACGATGATATGGGAGCAATCTGTGTTGAAGGTATTGATATAGATTTGCCTATTCAAACGATGTTTATATCGTCTTGAGTTACTTTATGTTACTTTAACTTTTTATAACATCTTATTTGATAAATCAAAAAAATAAATGTATATAAACTTACTTCAATCATTTAAAAACATGTTGTTTGTTTTACTTAATCTTTTGAAGGGTTAATTGCAAAAAATAGCAATGTAATTTCGTTATTTTGTTTAATAAAGGAATTTACCTTCATCTCTTTCTATTACATGATTGTACTTAACTTTTTCTTTTCTTTTAAAGGCATTATGTTTTGAAAAAGGGAAAATGACTTGATAGGGTAATAGACTTTTTGAAATGTACACATTTAGTCCTTATTCATTTTTTTTTTGTAAAATAAACCCTTATACTTTATTTTTTGTAACAATGCAATCCTTATGACCGGCTATACCCGGTATACCGGTCATATATGAATTTTCTTTTAGGAAAAATGACTTGATAGGGTAAGATATTTTTTGAATTGTACACATTTAGTCCTTATTCTTTTTTTTGTAAAAAAACCCTTATACTTTATTAATATGTACACATTAGGTCCTTTTCACCGGATTCTCTAGGTTTTGCTGATGTGGAAGCACAAGTGACACTAAATAGCAATTAATTAGCTTAGTCACCGGAGGTGGGTGATCCTCCAGCAACAAGAAAAGGGCGGCAACCCTTCTCTTTCTCGTCTCTCTTCCTTCCGGTCGAACAGCAACAACCAAACACCCTTTGCCTGTTGTGTTTCTTCGATCTGTCTCTCTTTGCCTCCATCTTTGAGATATGTTGCCAGAAAAAGAAGAAAGAATCGACGAGGGGGCTACCAGAGCAGCTTCTCGCCGCCAACTACCGTCTCTACTTCCTCCTGCCTCCCCCTTCGACCTTGTTGTTTTTGTCATCATTCCTCCTTGTTATCAGTGATGTGTAGGAACACACAAAGGAGTCGCCGGAGATCGGGGTTCTCCCTCTTTTTTATGATGAATAAAAGTTGGAAAAATCTCGTTGTGGATATGTGGATGCCCACCTGGGTATTTCATTTCAACAAAATAAAAGAAAGAGAAAATGACTTGATAGGGTAATATATTTTTTGAAATGTACGTATTTAGTCCTTATTCTTTTTCTTTTGTAAAATAAACCCTTACACCTCAGCAAAACCTGTAGAATCCGATGAAAACGACCTAATGTGTACATATTAATAAAATATAAGGGTTTATTTTACAAGAAAAAAAGAATAAGGACTAAATGTGTATATTTCAAAAAGTATCTTACCCTATCAAGTCATTATCCTTTTGAAAAATCTACCTACTCGCAGTAGTATACTTTTAATTTTTATTATTAGGGCATATTACTTTGAAAAACATACCTACTTATTGCATTTTATTTATATTTTTTCTTATCTTGGCACTGTACTTTAAAGTGGGTTGTTGTGAAAAAAATATAAATGATTACTTTCAGGTTCTGGGCTCTATCTTATGGCATAAACAGGGCTCTATCTTATGGCATATACAAATAGAGTTCGACTCTGAATCATCATAGTAGTTTCAAGGAATCATGTTTGTGTTAGTGTTCTGACTTTTGTCTTAGGCTTGGAAAAATACTTCCAAGGGGGTGTTGTAAAGATTGGAATTTGATTGTTTTGACACTAAACATTGATTTTAATAAAAGAAAAAACCATTGAATTCTAATGAAATTTACCGACAATCTTTATGATTGGTCAAATGGGGTACTGTTATCCCTACCCCTTTTTTTCAAACTCTACCCCTTTAATCATTTATTTTATACCGATTTTAAATCATTTATTTTATACCAGTTTTTTCAAGATTTTAACAAATCCATAAAAAATATACTCCTTTTAACATTTCGAACAGTGTGTCCTGCAATTAAGAATATTAACCAATGCATGTGATGCATATTGTCGGTTTTAAAGACTCTGGGCATAGAAACATATACAAAAATTAAATTAAATACAATAATAAACATATAAATTACTCTTATATAAAATAAAAAGAAACTGTTAACATTAATCAAAATAATATTTTAACTATATACATTCATCACTCAAAACAAAAACAACGATCAACCCACTGCCGACGACCTTCCAGCGCTACTAACCGCCGTCGTCGGACACCAACCGTCAGAGTGAACTGGAACAAGATCTAGGGAGAGACCGAATGAAATAGACATACCGCATTCAACCCGCTGTTGTCGACCTACCACTGTCATGAACCACCATTGCTGAGAGAGAAGTCGACCACCTAACACCATCCCGGAAACCACTGAATACCATCCCAAAAATCTCGTCTGATCACCATAAACCACCGTTAAAGAGACCAACATGAACCACAAAATTTCTTGCTGCTTACCATCAGAGCGTCGGACCACCTTAAGCCTGGTCGGACCACCGACCTGAAAACTCGCCGGTGAAGCATTTTTCTCTCTTTTTGTTCTTAGCGACTAATAGGGTTTAGTACATAAGAAGTTTTTATACCCTCAAACTTGACAGTTACAACCCATAAGTTTTGAATATGCTCCATTGTGCACCTTATAACTTTAAATCTCTTACAATTCCTTACAATTCCTACTTATGTTTTCTTTAATAAAAGACGCTTTTAAAACAAAAAAAAAAAATTAGTTTATTTTACTTTTATTTTTTTATAACAGTTTTGTTAATAATTACACCAATTTTTTTAATAAAACATTTTACTTAGAATCAAATTGTTTTTTAATAAATTGTAATAACAATTTAACAAAATATTCGAAGTTTTTTAATTATATAAATAATATTTTATTAAATAGATTTAAAAATATTAATGATTTATATATTATAAAAGAGTATTTATCATTAATTTATGATTGGCTAAAATTATAGGTAAAAATAGTTAATTGGCTAATAATTATAGATAAAAAAAAAATAAAAAATAATGCAATCATAACGTAATTATAATATAATCATAAGTCAGTTACTACAAAAATCAAGATACAATGATTAGGGGTCGTGATAATTATAAAGGGGTAGGAATAAATAATCCGGTCAAATGGTGTAAGACCGACTGGTATGCTATCCACGAGCCGTTTCGTGGTTGAGGTGTCCACGAACCACGGACATGCACACCGTCCCGATGGGTCGTGGTAGTCCGTGGTCGTGGTAAATTGTGTTCGGGACAACGGATTCAAACGATGAATTTGATTGGGTGTTTGGTTTTTGGCCGTTGAACGGCTATTTTGGCCGTTTCTTTTTTTTTTTTTTTTTTTCAAACTCAATTATAAATACATTTCTAATACCAAAACACATACACATACATACACATTCTATTACACCCATGGATCCCTCAATAAATATGGAATTTTTAAAAAGTTTTGACTCAGATGACAACGTAGAATTCGTCGAGACATTCTTCAATGTTGTGCAACACGTTCACGTCGAAGAAAGTTTGAATGCAGCGCGTACAAGGGCGGTCGTCAATCGTGATCGCCAAGCCGCACACGACTTATTGGTACGTGATTACTTTGCCGATAATTGTCTTTATAATGACGACTCGTTCGAACGTCGTTTTCGTCTGAATAAGGCTATATTTTTACGTATTAGTAATGCTTTAGAATCTCGTTATGATTTTTTCAAACAAAAACCCGACGCTAGAGGAAGAATGGGTTTTAGTAGTATACAAAAATGTGCGGCTGCTCTTAGGTATTTGGGATACGATATAGCATTTGATGCATCTAACGAATACTTGAAAGTATCCGAGAGGACCACAGTTGAATGTGTAGATTGGTTTTCTGCATGTGTTTATGAGGTTTTTCACGAAGAATATTTGCGTAAACCTACTCAACGTGATATTGAGAGATTATATTCGGCTCATGAAGAGAGGCATGGATTTCCTGGTATGCTTGGCAGTCTAGATTGTACGCATGTGGCTTGGGAAAAATGTCCAACTGCATGGCGTGGTCAGTTCACTCGAGGAGATATAGGTGAACCAACTATCATCCTAGAAGCTGTTGCATCTCAAGATTTGTGGATATGACATGCCTTTTTTGGAGTAGCGGGGTCTAACAACGACCTTAGTGTTCTTGGTCAGTCTCCACTTTTCAACGATATTTGGACCGGCAAAACACCTGATATGACGTTCACGGTAAACGGGCACGCGTACAAATATGGTTACTACCTTGGTGATGGGATATACCCGGATTATTCTACATTGATGAAGGCATACTCGGTTCCTCGAAGTGAAAAAGCAAAATTTTTTACAAAAAAATAGGAATCAGCGAGAAAGAATATCGAGAGGGCATTTGGAGTCCTTAAGCAAACATGGCATGTAGTGAAATATGCTACACGACTCTGGGATAAAGAAAGAATTAAACTGTAACACCGAAAATTTTAAAAATTTATTTTTCACAATTCATAAAAACATTTCTCTTTTAATTTAATAAAACATCAATTCCAAATTCCAATATGTATCATACAAATCCCAAGATCACATAATTATATCAAATTCCTCCACGTGTGTACAGATCAAGCCGGCGCCTTCCCACGGTCATCGCTAGTACCTGAAACAACAACACTAACACTGTAAGCACAAAGCTTAGTGAGTTCCCCAAAATACCACACATAAAACACATATCAGCCACTCGAGGCCATAACTCTATGGGTCCGTGCACCCAACTCTGTGAACCCTCAGGTTCTAACTCTATGAACCTTCCGGCTCCAACTCTATAAACATGCACAGCATAGATCGCATAGAAATAATGCAGTACAACACATAACATGCACATAACATACATACACTAACACATAACTCTGATTACCGACTCAAGGTAAAGTATAGTGAGAAGACTCACCTCGTGTGTCTCGGTATCTCACAATCCCTGGAACTCCCTCGTGCTCGATCCTCCGAGCTCTAATCCTCCTATAACATCACAAGGCTCTAATTAACACTTTTTATCTCTAAGGTTGACTACCCCTAAAAAGTCAACACAGGTCAACGGTCAACGGTCAACGGTCAACTTTGACCGGACTCGGCGAGTGCATACGGCAACTCGGCGAGTCTAGACGTTCTCACCAATTCTCTAGGATTCCCTTTCTACACGTCGAGTACTCCCCCCTGACTCGACGAGTTACACCTGGAAGAATCGCGGGGCCACCCCGACTCAACTCGCCGAGTCTCAAGAACGACTCGGCGAGTCCCAGCTCGACTCAGACCTCGTGACAATCCTTTCCAACTCGCCCTGACTCACTGGGTCAACTCCTGACTCGTCTGGACCACTCACTGGCCGGTCCAAGGCAATCTTCAAACTACTCGCCGAGTCTGCTCATCGGACTCGGCGAGTCCATTCCATGCAATCACTCAAACTTGCTTCTAAGGTCAGATCTACTCCAACAATTCATAGATCTGGCCCTCCTAGACTGATTCATCACGTAAAGTTCCAGTCTTGATGCATGAACAACCTTTATATGACTAATTATGAAGAATCTTCAACAAATCTCACTATACAAGGTCATGACCTCCATTGCTCTCTATAAAGCTTGAAGGATGAGGCTCTCTGGACCTCTATGGATCCAGATCCGAAGTCTCATCTCTAGCATGGGACTATTTGGCCATCAAATCAACTCAACAAAGCCACAAGAAACCCTAAAATCGATTATACTTCACAAAACAGGAGATGGGTCGAAATTATACCTTTAGATTGAAGGGTCGAGCTTCCAATCCACCAAATAGCAGTCCCCTTTGCCTCCTCTTGGCTAGAGCCTCTTTCTTCTTTGCTAATCAACACACAAATGTCAAGAAATGCCTCCTTTCACTCTCAAATCGCTAAAGCACTTTTAGGGTATTTCTCTATGGAATGGTGGATGCAAAAGACGGCCATAAGGCCATTTAAATAGGTCCCAAACCCGAAAAATTAGGGTTTCATTAAACAGCGTGGACTCGCCGAGTCCATATCCTGGACTCGCCGAGTCCGAACGAATCCCGCGTCCAGAATCGCGACCCTACTCGGCGAGTCTGAGCTCCAACTCACCGAGTCCCTTCTCAAAACTCAAAATATTAAAACAATAAAATACCTGGAGATCCGGGCTGTTACAATTCTCCCCCACTAGGATTAGACTTCGCCCTCGAAGTCTCGCTCTAAAATAGCTCCGGATGCTGAGCCCGCATCTCGCGCTCCGGCTCCCAGGTCATCTCTGATCCCTTCCGGTGTTGCCACTGAACCAACACCAAAGGTACCTCCTTGTTCCTCAGAACCCTGATCTTCCGATCTCTGATGGCTACTGGTCTCTCGGCATAATTCAGGCTCGCATCCACCTGAATATCCCCCAATGGAACTACTGCCGACTCATCGGCAATACATTTCCTCAATTGCGACACATGAAAAGTGTCGTGGATTTGCCCTAACTCCGCTGGCAACTCCAAACGATAGGCCACCCGGCCTACCCTCGCAATCACGCGAAATGGCCCAATATACCGGGGCCCCAACTTGCCCCTCTTCCTAAATCGTATCACTCCTTTCCAAGGAGAGACCTTCAGGAGAACGAAGTCGCCGACCTGAAACTCAAGCTCGGACCGGCGTCTGTCTGCATAACTCTTCTGTCGACTCTGGGCGGTCAATAACCTCTGTCTGACCTGCTGAATCTGCTCTGTCGTCCGAAGCACAATCTCGGTACTGCCCATCACTCTCTGCCCAACTTCTCCCCAGCAAATGGGGGTCCGACACCTCCTACCATACAACAGCTCAAAGGGTGGCATACCAATGCTCGAATGATGGCTGTTGTTGTAGGAAAACTCTGCCAAGGGTAGATACGCATCCCAGCTACCCCCAAAATCCAACACACATGCTCGAAGCATGTCCTCAAGCGTCTGAATCGTCCGCTCACTCTGACCGTCTGTTTGGGGATGATATGCGGTACTAAAATGCAATCTAGTACCCAACTCCTCATGAAATTTCTTCCAGAATCTGGAAGTAAAGCGCACATCACGGTCTGAAACAATCGAGATCGGCACCCCATGCCGAGATACCACTTCTCTCACATATAACTCTGCCAACTTCTCTGCTGAAGAACTCTCACTGATGGCAAGGAAGTGAGCGCTCTTCGTCAGCCTATCCACAATCACCCAAATTGCATCAACTCCTCTGGCAGTTCTCGGCAATTTGGTGATGAAATCCATAGTGATCTGTTCCCATTTCCATTCGGGAACCTCCAATGGCTGCAACTTGCCATGCGGTCTCTGGTGCTCGGCCTTAACCCTACGGCAGGTCAAGCACCTCTCAACAAACCATGCGACGTCCCTCTTCATACAGGGCCACCAATACTCTCTCCTCAAATCCAAATACATCTTCGTAGCCCCCGGATGGATCGAAAATTTCGACCGATGTGCCTCCTCCATCAAGGAAGTGCGCGAACCACCCACAAACGGTACCCAAATCCGACCCTGAAAAGTCATAAGCCCTCGCCCATCCGTAACGAATCTCGAAACCAAACCAACGACCCGTTCTCTCTTCTGCATCTCCGGCTGCACAGCCTCGGCCTGTGCCCCACGGATGGCGTCCAATACCGGAGCTATCAGGGTCAACCTCAAACATACATCTCGTAATGGAGTGCTCTCCGCCCTGCGGCTCAACGCATCGGCCACCACGTTGGCCTTGCCCGGGTGGTACAGGATCTCACAATCATAATCCTTGACCACATCTAACCACCTCCTTTGACGCATGTTTAGATTGTGCTGATCCATCAAGTACTTCAGGCTCTTATGGTCCGTGTATATCGTACACCGAACCCCATATAAGTAGTGGCGCCAAATCTTGAGGGCGAACACTACTGCCCCCAACTCTAGATCATGCGTGGGATATCTCGTCTCATGAGGCTTCAGTTGCCTCGATGCATATGCTATCACATGACCCCTCTGCATCAACACCGCACCCAACCCTAAAATCGATGCATCACAATATACTACAAAATCCTCCATCCCTTCCGGGAGGGCTAATACTGGGGCTTCGCACAACCTCTGGCGAAGTGTCTCAAAGGAGGTCTGCTGCTCGGGACCCCAAGAGAATGCAACACCCTTCCGGGTCAACCTGGTGAGCGGCACTGCGATCTTGGAGAAATCCTTGATAAATCTCCGATAATACCCTGCTAATCCAAGGAAGCTCCTGATCTCAGAGGGTGATTTTGGCACCTCCCAACCCATCACCGCCTCAACCTTGGCCGGATCGACCAGAATCCCTTCCTGGTTAACGAGATGTCCTAGGAACTGGACCTCCCGTAACCAGAAATCACACTTGGAGAACTTTGCATAAAGCTTCTCCGATCTCAGTACCCCAAGGACCTCCCTCAAATGTTCCTCATGCTGCTCCCTAGATCTCGAATACACCAGAATATCATCGATAAATACAATCACCGACCGATCCAACATCGGCCTACATACCCTGTTCATGAGATCCATGAACACTGCCGGGGCATTGGTGAGCCCAAAAGGCATCACCACAAACTCATAATGCCCATAACGCGTCCTGAACGCTGTCTTCTGAACGTCCTCATCTCGCACCCTCACCTGATGATATCCCGACCTCAAATCGATCTTGGAAAACCAAGATGCCCCCTGCAACTGATCAAATAAATCGTCGATCCTCGGCAACGGGTAACGGTTCTTGACCGTCAGCTTGTTCAACTCCCGGTAATCAATACACATCCGGTGTGAACCATCCTTCTTCTTGACAAACAGAATAGGTGCTCCCCACGGCGAGCTGCTCGGCCGGATAAATCCCTTCCCCAGCAACTCCTGAAGCTGCGAGGATAACTCTTGCATCTCTGGAGGTGCAAGACGGTAAGGCACCTTAGCTATAGGCGCAGCCCCCGGAACTAAATCAATACCAAACTCTACTTGCCTCACAGGAGGTAATCCCGGCAGCTCCTCGGGAAAGACATCTGGAAACTCACATACCACCGGTACTTCTCCAACTGAACTCGGTCTCTCGGAAGTCGCTCGCGTATCCATCACATACGCCACAAAACCCTTACAGCCCTGCTGAAGACACTGTCTCGCCCTGGCGGCCGAACAAAAGGCTGATCCCGAACGGGTACCCTCACCGTACACCGAAAGAACTCCCCCACTAGGGTCTCGTATAGTCACCAGCTGACGCTCACAGTCGATAATCGCGCCGAATCGGCTCAACCAGTCCATGCCCACAATGACACAAACATCGCCCATCGCAATAGGAATCAGATCAATCGGAAACTCAACCCCGAAGATCTCTAACACACATCCCCGGAAAACCTCTGCGGCACAAATCACTCTATCATCAGCTATGGAGACTCTCAGAGGCCGACTCAGTGCCTCACGACTAGCACTGATATACTGGCTAAAGGCCAAAGATACAAAAGACCGACTCGCACCCGAGTCAAATAACACTAAAGCAGGTACGGAATTCACAAGAAAAGTACCAGCCACAACATCGGGCGCGGCGCGGACCTCCTCCGCAGTCAACTGGAAAGCTCTCCCTCGAGCTCTCGGCGTCTCGGCCTTCACAGGCCGACTCTCTGTAACTCTGGTGGCGGCAGGAGCAGACCCCTGAGATGCTCCGCGCAACTGCGGACACTCGGCCTTCCGGTGTCCAGTCTGGTTGCAATGAAAGCACACTGCAAACCCCTTGGGGCAGTCCTTGGCCATGTGCCCCTCCTTGCCACATTTGTAGCAAGACCCTGCTCGGCAGACTCCGTCATGACCCTTGCCGCACTTTCCGCAAGTGCGGCCCTTCAGGCTCCCTGGTCGGGGATCAGCAGGCTTGGCCCGCTTGGCGGCCGGCTGCGACAATGCCGGTCGCCGATCCCTCCCCTGAGACTCCGCCTCCTCCCTGGCCTGAGTCTCAAGCTCAATCTCCCTCTTCCGGGCATTTGCCTGAAGCTCGGCAAATGTCCGGTACGAGGAGTTTGCAGCGAACTCCCGAATATCCCTCCTCAAGATGCTCAAGTAGCGGCTCATACGTGCCTGCTCAGTGGACACGTGCTCAGGGCAGAACATCGCCCTCTCGTGGAACATCCTCGTGATCGCTGTAACAGACTCAGTACCCTGCTTGAGGGTCAGAAACTCCTGTGCTAAACGCTCCCTCTCCACCTGGGGAACGTACTCATCTCGAAACATAGTGGTGAACCTCTCCCAGGTCACCGCAGAAAGCTCAGCAGGCGAATAATGCGCTGTCACAAACTTCCACCAGTCCTTCGCTCCCAAGCGAAGCTGGTTCAGCGCGAACCGTACCTTCAAATGCTCAGGAGACGAGCAAGTGAAGAAACACCCCTCAATATCAGATATCCACCTCATAGCTGCCACCGGATCCTGAGTACCATCGAACTCCGGTGGTTTCGTGTTGCTGAACTCACGGAACAACAACGCATCCCCACCCTGCGGCCTCGCAGCAGCAATCGCTGCGGTAGCCGCTGCAGCAGCAGCCTCAGAAAGAGCGGCATAGCGCTCATCAAACGTCTCAATCAAGGTGGTCTTTATAGACCCAAACATCTCTGGTATCTCTGCCCTGATGGCCGCAGCCACCTCCTCCTGAATGATCCGGCGGATCTCCTCCTCACTGGTACCACTGCTCTCGGGCATCAAACGTGTCCTCACCATGATCTACCTCTGAAATACAACATACGATAAATTAGAATTCACACGAGTATGCTCTCACCCGACAAATCTTTCTCCTTGATTCTTGGCATTCCAAAGATTCTGACTTGGGCTGCACACCGCTCCGGTGCTTCCAGTAGTACGGGCCCAATACTACTGTCCGCACCGCACCAGAATACACTCCAAGTCCTTCTCTTCGGATCCCAGGTCTCAAGTACTTTATCATGCATAGACTACTCTCTAATAGATCTCTCATAAGTCCCTTGCTGCTACCTACTCACTCTCAAGCATCTCATAGCAGCTCACCTCTCCCTAGGCTAAGGCATCACACATCAGGCCACTCTAGTCCTAATAGCAATACCTAGCCTACTCTAGCATGCGGATACATCATATCAATATGAATATCACATAATACAAAAAGGTATTTTGGGAAATCACCGTTCGGGCGCTGACTGATCGTACACACATCTCTTGCTCTGCGTTTTTTCGAAAATCTTTTACTCTTTTTGGAAAATACATCTCAAATCCTCAGTTTGAGTTCAAATACGCCCGAAAGTGTACTCGAATCCCTCAAACCAAGGCTCTGATACCAACTTGTAACACCGAAAATTTTAAAAATTTATTTTTCACAATTCATAAAAACATTTCTCTTTTAATTTAATAAAACATCAATTCCAAATTCCAATATGTATCATACAAATCCCAAGATCACATAATTATATCAAATTCCTCCACGTGTGTACAGATCAAGCCGGCGCCTTCCCACGGTCATCGCTAGTACCTGAAACAACAACACTAACACTGTAAGCACAAAGCTTAGTGAGTTCCCCAAAATACCACACATAAAACACATATCAGCCACTCGAGGCCATAACTCTATGGGTCCGTGCACCCAACTCTGTGAACCCTCAGGTTCTAACTCTATGAACCTTCCGGCTCCAACTCTATAAACATGCACAGCATAGATCGCATAGAAATAATGCAGTACAACACATAACATGCACATAACATACATACACTAACACATAACTCTGATTACCGACTCAAGGTAAAGTATAGTGAGAAGACTCACCTCGTGTGTCTCGGTATCTCACAATCCCTGGAACTCCCTCGTGCTCGATCCTCCGAGCTCTAATCCTCCTATAACATCACAAGGCTCTAATTAACACTTTTTATCTCTAAGGTTGACTACCCCTAAAAAGTCAACACAGGTCAACGGTCAACGGTCAACGGTCAACTTTGACCGGACTCGGCGAGTGCATACGGCAACTCGGCGAGTCTAGACGTTCTCACCAATTCTCTAGGATTCCCTTTCTACACGTCGAGTACTCCCCCCTGACTCGACGAGTTACACCTGGAAGAATCGCGGGGCCACCCCGACTCAACTCGCCGAGTCTCAAGAACGACTCGGCGAGTCCCAGCTCGACTCAGACCTCGTGACAATCCTTTCCAACTCGCCCTGACTCACTGGGTCAACTCCTGACTCGTCTGGACCACTCACTGGCCGGTCCAAGGCAATCTTCAAACTACTCGCCGAGTCTGCTCATCGGACTCGGCGAGTCCATTCCATGCAATCACTCAAACTTGCTTCTAAGGTCAGATCTACTCCAACAATTCATAGATCTGGCCCTCCTAGACTGATTCATCACGTAAAGTTCCAGTCTTGATGCATGAACAACCTTTATATGACTAATTATGAAGAATCTTCAACAAATCTCACTATACAAGGTCATGACCTCCATTGCTCTCTATAAAGCTTGAAGGATGAGGCTCTCTGGACCTCTATGGATCCAGATCCGAAGTCTCATCTCTAGCATGGGACTATTTGGCCATCAAATCAACTCAACAAAGCCACAAGAAACCCTAAAATCGATTATACTTCACAAAACAGGAGATGGGTCGAAATTATACCTTTAGATTGAAGGGTCGAGCTTCCAATCCACCAAATAGCAGTCCCCTTTGCCTCCTCTTGGCTAGAGCCTCTTTCTTCTTTGCTAATCAACACACAAATGTCAAGAAATGCCTCCTTTCACTCTCAAATCGCTAAAGCACTTTTAGGGTATTTCTCTATGGAATGGTGGATGCAAAAGACGGCCATAAGGCCATTTAAATAGGTCCCAAACCCGAAAAATTAGGGTTTCATTAAACAGCGTGGACTCGCCGAGTCCATATCCTGGACTCGCCGAGTCCGAACGAATCCCGCGTCCAGAATCGCGACCCTACTCGGCGAGTCTGAGCTCCAACTCGCCGAGTCCCTTCTCAAAACTCAAAATATTAAAACAATAAAATACCTGGAGATCCGGGCTGTTACATAAACGAATGGTCCTAGCATGTATTATAATGCATAATATGATTATTGAAGATGAAGGTCGAGCGATTTGCACGTATGATCCGAACGACGTCGTCGTTCCAATTGAGGAGTTCGTATCCGGAACGAATGCTTTTTTGGAACGAGTTGTTGAAATTCTTAACAGTGAAACGTGTTTCAATCTTCGAGAAGATGTTGCGGAACATTTGTACCAACATAGCATGAACGACGATTAGGATTTTTATATGTACGTTTGTTCGTTTTCTTATTAATGTAATGTTTGTTTTCTAGATTAACTAAGTAATGTAGTTTAAAGTTGTTATTTTATTTTTATAATTAATGAAAAAATAGTTTTAAAAAAATGAATGCTTTTTACTTATAAAAAATGTAATTTTATTTTAATTTTTGAATTAAAAAAAAAGTAATTTTATTGTATTTTTGAATTAAAAAAAAAGTAATTTTATTGTATTTTTGAATTAAAAAAAATAAAAATAATGATGTGGAGTGGTGTGTTAGTGGTAAGTATCCCATGTTAGTGGTAGTGGAATGTGGTGCTGATGTGGCACCCACCACATATGTGGTATGTGGTGGGTATAATCGGATGGTCTAATATTTTAAGCTTATGTTTTTTGACTTTTATGTTTAACTCTTTCATTAAATGTATGTTATGTCATTAAACCGAGACTTTTTATGGGTGTAGTCATACACTTTGTTTTGTAAAATACTTTTGAATTTATATTTAATTTCAAATTCCTTAGTGAATTTCTAAGGTAAATATAAAAACATTATTAAAGTAAAGATTATAATTTTATAACAAATTTTACCAACCAAATATATAGAATATTCTTAATGTTTTTAACCTGATTTACCAACATTTTTTTGGGATTTTATCTACCTCCCGTTTACTTATATAAATCCTTAAAGAAGAAAATGCCGTAATAAAATTATAGAAGCAAAACAAGTGTCGTAAAAAACAAAGATGAAAGGAATTTGATGGCTTGGAGAAAAACCAAAAGGTACTTTCTTCTAACCAAAACATTTTCTTTAAATCATTGTACATTTGTTTAACCTGAAATCGCAATGTATTTATATTTTAATCAAAAAAGGAGAGATGTTTAGTTTTACGGATAATGACTTGAAAGGGTAACGAACTTTCGATTTTGTTTACATTTAGTCACTAAATTTTTTTTTCATTATCTATTTGTCACTGAACTATTGAAACTATTCACATTTTACCCTTATGACCGGTTGTTACCAGTCATAACGGTAAAATGTGAACAATTTCAATAGTTCAGTGGCAAATAAAGAATGAAAAAAAATTTAGCGATTAAATGTGAACAAAGTTGAAAGTTCGTTTCCCTTTAAAAAAGTTTAATGACAAAATCTGAACAAACTTCCTCTTATATTATGTTTTAGCAAACTAGATTATGACCCGCGTAAAACGCGGTGGAACATATAAAAATACATATAAAGTTATAAAAAACCGACACAATAAAAAAATAAGATAAAGTAACATAAAGAGATTTCGTGTTATTGATTATATTGAAATGTCTTAAAAAAATAAAACGAAATATCTGATTATCTATAATCGTTGAAGGACCTCTTTGTAGACAGCATTTTTTGTGTTATTGGCTGGACGATCTTCCTCGTCATATATGAGTACCTTCAAGCATTTTTTACTTGTCACATGAGAAACAACTACATATAACTGACCATGAGTGAAGACGAGTCTACGGAAATACAATCCAAACAATTGATAATGATTACCACTCACTCTTGTTAAACACATATGACTCAACCAAGTAATATGGATGTTTAAAGGGATAAACTAATAGTTTCGAAAAAATACAATAGTACACAAATTTAAAATTAAAATTACTGCCATCAAAGAGTCTGTTTAAATAAAATACAAAGAAAATGAAATCTTACTTAAATCTAAATGACCATCTTGCTCCTTACTCATTGCAATACAAAAAAAAAATCCATGTTTTATATAATGTATTCATCAACTACACTTTTAGAGGACAATTCCATTAGCCTCCTATTCTTTTTCTTTTATTCACGAGGTACTATTAAAATACAAAAAACTATATTTCATCTTATTACATCATTTTATTTCATGAAATCCAATCAATTATAAAAATATGAGAAAACAATATTACTTGCCACAGTAAATGGTCAAATGTGAGGTGATGATTAGAAACAAAAACAAAAGTAGTAATCACTAAATGGAAACGAACATATGCACATATTTAACAAAAACAAAAAGATAAAAGATAAAAAAACAGAAAAAATAAGTTGAAGTAAATAGCAAATATGTCAAACTGACAGCAGTCAATAATTTAAAAGAGCAATATAAAAAAAACATAGAATAACATTGTATTTATGATTCAGAAGTACACAACTATTCTTTTGTACGGACAAAATGGTCAACTGGACAATTTTCTTTCATGAAAATGATAAACTTTACAATTGAAAGGGGCAAATATGTCAAATTGATAGCAGTCAATAATTTAGAACAACAATACAAATATAAGAACAGAATAGCAATGTATTTATTGTTCAGAAGTACATTGGTATTATGTTTATTTGTAGAAAATGAAAGTATCCTACTATGAAGGGATGTAAATTTGTTTTTCAGATTTGCCCTTTGTATGAATAGTACCGAATGTTGCATTATCGATTTTCCATGAAGGAAAAAGTGTGTGAAATTAAAACTCTTTTTAATTCAAAATGTTTAATTTAAATAAAAACAATAACATATTTGACAGAGACATTAAATAGTTGGAGGAAAACGAATACAATCAAAATAAATGGTTTTACTGGAAACACATCCATTGAAATAACTAAATAGATTAATGTGAAGATTGGGGTTTGAGTTCATGAAAGTATGCAGTGATTTGATAACATGAACTGAAAACGTGAAACAGAAAATGATAAGGCATAGAAGTACATACAGTTGATCGTCGATGACAAGGTTGGAGAAGTTTTTGCTCTATTTTCCTACAGAGTAAGTATGTCAACTGTTCCTGCATAAATCGAAGAATAAAAAGGTTAGAATTTTGTATTATGTATAGAAGATATATAACGATGAAAAATAGGAAGTAAATAAACTGAAATGTATTTTAAATTTAAACTTGAAATAGAAGATAACATACTTTATAAGTTCCTTTTTGAAGCGATATCATTTAACTTATGAAAAGTCATTTACTATGTATAATATCAATTAGAATCAATTAGAAAGATTAATATGGTAAACAATTAAATATTCCCAAACGTGAATAAAGATTCTATAATTATATACTATTTGAATTTTATTTGGGGAATATGATGTCAGCAATTTGATCTAATGGTAGAAAAATAAGATTGAAATACAATCGATGACTCTGATTGCTTCATTTGAGAATTAAGGGTTTTCTTTTAATAATATTTAGAGATTATTTATTTTTATTAAATTCTAGCAACATTTGCTGATGAAGAAATCTATGAAATAAAAAAACAAAACCCCGAAAATTATATTAAAAAAAACGAAAAACTGAAACCGAAATAAAAAACCAATGGTTTGGTATTTTTCAAAATAAAAAATCAAAATTTTCAATCTGAATATGGTTTAACAAAAAAATAAAACATTCTCACCCATAGTGTCGTTTTAATTGTTGAATATATAACTCTTTTTTTTTTCTAAAAAAATATATTTTTGTAAAGGTAATATGCATGGGGTGGTTTGGGAGCAACACTTCATAAAACATGTTAACGGTTTTACTTAACTTTATATATCTAGTTAAATAATCATAAATTTCAATAATTATTCAAACTTTTAAGAAAATACAATCTCAAATATAAATCAATTGTCCGGATAAATTAAAAATGTCTAAATTCTAAACAACATGACTTTCATTTTTGATATTCTTTTTAATAGTAAATATATTAATATGATGTATGTCAATACATTGAGTATAACAACATATATAATGTATCAATGTATGTATGTATTATTTTATAAACAATGTATATGGTTTAGTGTATGTCAATTTACGTGTTGCATAATTTTATAACACAAAATTTATATATATATATATATATATATATATATATATATATATATATATATATATATATATATATATAATATTAGGATAATTTTTATACATATAATATTGCATAGTTTTATAACATAAAACTTATGAATATAATATTGGTTTCGTTTTTTGTTTTTGTTTTTTTTTATACATTTTTCATCAACAAATGTTGTTAAAATTTAACAAAAATACATAATTTGCTAAACCATAATACAAGAAGAAATTTTGTTCACATTTAGTCATTGAACTTTTTTTAAAGGGAAATGAACTTTCAACTTTGTTCACATTTAGTCACTAAACTTGTTTCATTATCTATTTGCTACTGAATTGTTGAAACTGTTCAAATTTTACCCTTATGACCGGTTGTTACCGGTTATAAGGGTAAAATGTAAACAATTTTAATAGTTCAGTGGCAAATAGATAACGAAAAAAATTTTAATGACTAAATGTGGATAAAATCGAAAGTCTGTTACCCTATCAGGTCATTATCCCATAGTTTTAACAAAAACAACGTATGTTACTTTTGACATAGACAATTTTTTAAACCAAAATAAGTAGTAAGCTTTTATTTTTAACCAAACACGATAATGTAATATAATATTACATGTTTTTTAAAAGAAACTAACCACCAAATTAACTTACTCCCTCGAAAGAAAACCTATTCACTCCCCCCCCCCCCCCCCCCCAATCGAACATTCATTTCCATCGACATGGAAGATCATTGGGTTTTGATCTTTGTTCATTCATTTCCATTGACATGGAAGATCATTGGGTTAAGTTTTTTAATGTATGATAGGTTTAATAACAAGCATGAGTTGAGCTTTATAGGCATGTCTTTTGCATATGTGAGACATTGTATTATTTTTCTTTTGTGATTATATCTTTCAAGGTTTGTTTCAGTTTTTTATCCGAGCCTAAAGGTATCACTGCAAGAAATTTGGTCCTTTACCCGCACATGTTATGTGTTGGTAAAAGCATAAGATGTGTTAATAGTCAGCACTACCTACACATAAATTAAGTGTAACTATGTGTTGGCTCATGCCTGTTGAAATAGATCATTACCAACACATAGTTTATGTGTAGTTAAAGATTAATCTATACCTACACATGTATGTGTGGTTAAAAGTAGTAAGTATGTGTAGGTAAAGGTATTTTGATATGTTTTTGGATGTTAATGACATGGCTATTAACATGGAAGCTGACATGGTTGTTGATGTGGCATGCGACGTTGTCACACCCCCGAACCAGGCGGCGGAAACGTTCGGGAGCTGCCGTGACTCAATTGAATACCATAACATTGAATATATATGAAACGTAACAACATTCGTCACCATGCATTAATATAATACAACCAATAAAGTTTACATGAAGTACATTGTTTAAACATTACATTCCCAAAATAAATTGTTCGGTTCGTTAATAAGTAAACTGCAAGCCATCACTGAGTACATTTTCCTTGAATTCACTGGTTACCTGAGAATACAAGTATTTTGAAAAACGTCAACATGTGAAATGTTGGTGAGTTCATAAGCGGTATTTGAAAAACCATGTTTCGTATCGTTTGAAAACCACCAGAAAATCCGATATTTTCTGAAAAGAAATGCTTTTGAAAACGTTTGTGAAGATCCATAGGTATGCTTGTTTGTTTCTATACTTGTAAAAATTGTTCATTAAAATTGTATGCATTTCGAATCCGTATGTATTGAAAACCCTAGGAAAACCCGATGTTTTCCTAATTCTTTGAATTCCATGAATTTACATTGAAACCATTGCAACGCGTGTAGTATCAATCCCAGGCGACGTTGGATTATTTTTGAGCATGATTAATTACTACAAACACGCGTTACACAAACGACCAGTTTATAGCTATACTAACGATCCCGTAGGCGTCGTCCGTACTAATCACGTTATCCAACCGCCCTGACTACGTGTAGTCCCACATCCGAGGAGAAAGAGGACACGAAGACCCCGATGACTCCATTAACCGGTTGGGGATAAAAATGTACGAGGGGTCCTTGACCCACCTCGCATGAAATGTCGACTTTACTAGCAATACCAAAGGACCCTTGGGGACCAGTAGTATACAAGCCATTGAAAGTCCTTTTACGTTGTGTTAGATCGGTAAAACCCAACACTTCGTAAGGTAGAGGTCTTCGGGCCTTAAGATCAGGTCATTGGGCTAGCTAGGCCCAACAAACAAGATTTTACACTTTTGGGGCCCAAAGATGGTGCGTAGACGTCTGTGCACACTCGTATGTATATTGAATTCCCAAACGTTACTTGTATGAATCGTAGTATCGTCGTGTTAGTAGTTTCGGATTTTTATTGGTTCGAGACCGAACCAATTCGTTTAACAACGACTTTTGGTATTGTGGTGTATTGTATTTCGTCGATAGTCGCGGTGCCATTATTTGATCAATTTGTGTGTATTGAATTAGCCTTGAAAGTTTTCTGTTTTCAACCCCTCATTGTTTGTAAAATTTACTTTTTCAACCCTTTAATTAAATAACTTTCCGGTTTGGTCCTTGAATCATTTTTCTTGACATTTTAACACCAAAAATTATTGAAATTAATATTTTTCATTGAAAACAGTTTAAGTCCATGAAAATGCAGTTTTCTCGGTTATAACCCCTCTTTTTCGCAATTTTGACAATTTTGGCCAAATTGTAAAATTTTTGCAATTTTGGTCCTTTTTAAATTTAAAAAGCATTTTAAACCTTTGAAAAGGACTTGGAACACTAATAGTCCACTGTTGTACAGAAAAACACAGTTTTGGCCCTCCAAAACAGAAAATTTCGCATAATGGGCCCTATTGGGCCGAAAATGTCATTTTTAGCCCATTAAGCTTGAATTTTATGTTTTTAATCCTCCAACAAGTATATTTTCAGAAAATACATTATGGAAACTGTTTTGACTCATCTCCCCCATCAGATTTCGAAATATTTCAATTTGGGCCCTTTAACTTTATATTTTTAGCATTTTAAGTCCAAAAATTGAGTTTTTAGCCCAAAGAAAATGTTACCAAACCATTTAGCTATTTTTCTTGGAACACTTTGTATGTAGAAATATACTTGATGCTAGTATCATTTAACACAAGGCATATCTCGGTTTTGAGGGGTTTTATGGCTAGATCCAACATTATAACACACAAAAACACACATATAAGCATGGAAATCATACAAGGCATACAAAACCCATATAGATCTACACTTTCACTTGTATTCCCCCCCCCCCCCCCACAAAACTCATAAAAACAGAAAATAGGGGGTATGAAGCTCACCTTGTTTGAAGCTTTCGGTTTTGAAGAGAAGATGGAAGAAAAATGAAGTGATTTTCGGCCCTAGCACCTTTCCTTGGTAGATCTCGAGTTTGGTGAATTCTAAGGTGCATGATCACAAGTTGGAATAGATTTAGAAGAGATTTTTGATGGGATGAAGTAGCTAGATCATGGATATAAGTAAAAACTTACCTAAGATGATGATTAACTTGAAAGATCCTCTTGAAAGCTTCTAAATTTCGAGATTTTTGAGTGGAGAGGGAGGAGTGTTCTTGAGGGAGTTTGAGAGATTTTTGTGAATGTGTGTGTGTTTGAGTATGGCCGAGAGCAAGAGAGAGAGGGAGAAGAAGAGACCTTGAGGTGATGTTTGCATGGAAGAATGAGATATAATGCATGGATATCCAATGAATAAAAATGAGGTGGCATCCAAAGTCAACACTTCTCCATCTCTTCTTGGATTTGGGCCTTGGGCCGAAAATTTTGAGGAAGAAAGGAAAAATTTTGGCCTTTTTCCCTTAATCCCAATATTAGAGTTAGTTAGGGTGTTCCTTGGCCTTATAGAACAAAATAGTGATTTTTACATTTTTGTTGGACTAGTTTGGGTTATTCATGGATCAAAGCTTTTAATTCATTTCATTCTAGGCCCAACATGGCCCAAAATGTTGAAATAAATTAGTGTGGGTCCAATTAGAGCCCAATTAGGGTTCTAAGCCCATGATAGTCAAATTGGAAGCTTATTGGTCCATTTGGATCCAATAAGGAAGTCCTAGTCCAAAATGGACTTAAACAAGGACTTCTAGGGTTTCCAATTGTTTGATGACTATTTGTAGTACTTGTATGATGTATTTGATTGAAGTTTTTGATGTCATAATAGTATGTGTCAACCATGTTCTTAAGTTTTTGATTCACATTAACTTGAGTGTATAGATTACAGGACACAAAATTTCCAGTTGTGACATCATCCCCCCGTTAGAGGGAATTTCGTCCCGAAATTCTGTTTGAAAGCTAGATTTGAGAATGCTAGAATAGGTGAGGGTACTTTTGCTTCATTTGATCTTCGCGTTCCCACGTGAATTCTGGCCCACGCTTTGCGTTCCACCGTACCTTCACGATCGGGATGCGACTTTGCTTAGTACGCTTCACCTCCCTGTCCATGATTTCGATTGGTTCTTCAACGAATAGGAGATTCTCATTGATTTCGATTTCGTCAAGAGGAATGACAAGGGTTTCATCTGATAGGCACTTCTTCAGGTTAGAGACATGAAACACGGGGTGTACACCGTTTAGCTCTGCGGGTAGTTGCAGTCTGTAGGCTACCGGACCTATTCGGGCGACGATTTCGAAAGGTCCAATGTATCGCGGGTTCAGCTTTCCCCGTTTTCCGAAACGTATAACCCCTTTCCATGGTGAGACTTTCAACAGTACTCGATCACCGACCTGGAATTCTAAGGGCTTTCGCCGTTTGTCGGCGTAGCTCTTTTGTCGGTCACGCGATGCTTGTAATCGAGTTCTGATCTGGACGATCTTTCCTGTGGTTTTGCGAATGATCTCCGGTCCCGTTAGTGCCCTGTCCGACGTATGTGTTCTTGCTAGCTGGGTATCACCTGCTTCAGCCTAACATAACGGTGATCTACATTTACGCCCGTACAGTGCTTCGAAAGGAGCCACCTTGATGCTCGAATGGTAACTATTGTTATATGAGAACTCGATCAACGGTAGGTGGGTATCCCAAGACTTCCCAAAGTCTATCACACATGCACGAAGCATGTCTTCAAGCGTTTGAATGGTTCGTTCGCTTTGGCCGTCCGTTTGTGGGTGATACGCGGTGCTCATGTCGAGATGAGTTCCCATTGCCTTGTGGAGTGATTGCCAAAAGCGCGATGTGAACCTACTGTCCCTATCCGAGATAATAGATTTTGGCACTCCATGGAGTCTTACGATTTCTCGTATGTACAACCGCGTCAGTCTCTCCATCTTGTAGGATTCTTTGATTGGCAGGAAATGGGCAGATTTCGTCAGTCGGTCGATTATTACCCATATGGTGTCCAGTCCGTCCGACGTCTTGGGTAGCTTGGTCACGAAATCCATAGAAATCCCCTCCCATTTCCACTCAGGGATTGCCGGTTCCTGTAACAATCCTGAAGGTTTCTGGTATTCCACCTTTACTTTGGCGCACGTAAGGCACTTACTAACATAGGTCGCGATTTCCGCCTTCACGTTAGGCCACCAATAGTGTTGTTTAATGTCCAAATACGTCTTGTCCGAACCGGGATGAATGGAGTATCGTGTCTTGTGGGCTTCGTTCATAACGGCCTCCCTAAATCCTCCGATTTTTGGGACCCAAATACGGTTCATGAAGTAGTATACCCCATTCTCCCTTGCTTCTAGGTTCTTTTCCATCCCGCGCAATGCCTCGCTAGCTCTATTTTCCGTTTTCATAGCCTCTGACTGGACTGATGCAATTTGAGGGGCCAGATGAGATTGAATGGTTATCGAGTGTGTTTTCGTACGGCGATTAGAGTACTCCTTCCGACTTAATGCATCAGCTACCACGTTGGCCTTGCCTGGGTGGTACTTGATCTCGCATTCGTAGTCGTTTAGCAATTCCACCCATCTTCGTTGTCTCATGTTCAGCTCCTTCTGATTCAAGATGTGCTGGAGGCTCTTGTGATCCGTGAAGATGGTGCACTTTGTACCGTACAGGTAGTGCCTCCAAATTTTCAGAGCGAAGACCACGGCTCCCAGTTCTAGGTCATGGGTCGTGTAATTTACTTCGTGCGTCTTTAGTTGGCGGGACGCATATGCTATCACTCTTCCACGTTGCATGAGAACGCAACCTAAGCCCTGATTCGACGCGTCACAGTAGACCACAAAATCTTCCGTTCCTTCAGGTAGAGATAGTACAGGAGCGCTACAGAGGGCTTGCTTCAAAGTTCGAAACGCAATCTCTTGTCGGTCCGTCCATTTGAATGGCACACCCTTTTGCGTAAGCGAGGTAAGCGGCTTGGCAATCTTAGAGAAGTTTTGGATGAATCTCCTATAGTAGCCTGGTAGGCCTAAGAACTGACGAATTTTTGTGGGCGTGGTCGGAGTTGCCCATCCTTCCACAGCTTTGACCTTAGAGGGATCCACATGAATTCCGTCTTGGCTAACTACGTGGCCTAGGAAATTCACACTCCGGAGCCAGAACTCACACTTGGAGAGTTTAGCGTACAGTTTTTCCGATCGTAGAGTGTCTAAGACTTGTCGGAGATGTTGGCCATGCTCCTCTTTGCTTCGAGAATAAACGAGGATCTCATCGATAAACACAATGACGAAGTTGTCAAGGAACGGTCGACAGATTCGATTCATTAGGTCCATAAATGCGGCAGGTGCATTTGTTAGACCGAAGGGCATTACGACGAATTCATAATGTCCGTAGCGGGTTCGGAAAGCAGTTTTAGGAATATCCTCTTCCCGGACTTTGAGTTGGTGGTATCCGGACCGTAGATCTATTTTAGAAAAATAACTAGCTCCTTGGAGCTGGTCGAATAGATCATCGATTCGTGGGAGTGGGTAGCTGTTTTTAACAGTGAGTTTATTTAACTCTCTGTAATCGATGCACATTCTGAAAGATCCGTCCTTCTTTTTGACAAAGAGCACCGGAGCTCCCCATGGCGAGTAGCTAGGTCGGATAAATCCCTTGTCCAGAAGCTCACTGAGTTGGCTGGACAATTCCTGCATTTCAGCAGGAGCCAACCGATATGGTGATTTAGCGAGAGGAGTTGCTCCTGGAACGAGGTCGATTCGGAACTCAACCTGTCTCTCTGGGGGTACTCCTGGAAGATCTTCAGGAAACACGTCCGGAAATTCACACGCTACCGGAATATCTTGAATGTTAGTTTCTTCTTTGGTCTTGTCCACTATGTGAGCCAAGAACGCCAAATTGTTCTTTCGCAGATGTTTTTGTGCCTTGATGCACGAGATGAGACGAAGATTCGTACTGGGTTTGTCTCCATAAATTACTAGGGTTTCGTGATTTGGGAGACGAAGGCGAACGGCCTTCTCATGGCACATAATCTCAGCATGGTGGGGGCTTAACCAATCCATGCCGATAATCACATCGAAACTCCTAATTGACACTGGCATTAGGTCTATTCGAAAGACGTGTTGGTTAAGGGTTAGGGTACATCCGATGTAGATCTCCCCAGTGGATTCGGTTTTCCCATTGGCCATTTCCACCGTATAGGTTTCATTTAGCTTCTGGGGTTGTTGTTTTAATAAATGTTTAAACTTCTCGCTTACGAAACTTCGCTCCGCTCCGGTGTCAAATAAGATGCATGCATAAGTGTGGTTTAGGAGAAACGTACCGGTCACAACTGCGAGGTCCTGAAATGCCTCAGCCTGACCCATAGTCAGCATTCTTCCTGCTCCTCTGTTTCCTGAATTGTTGTTAGGGCAATCTCGGCAGAAATGCCCCGTCCTTCCACACCCGAAGCAGGTGTGGCTAGGCTCTGCATTGTTGCCGCCGGCATTGGTGTTGTTGTTATTGCGGTGGTTGTTGTTGTTGTTGTGGTTGTTTCCCTGACTTTGGTTCTGAGGAAGGTAAGCCCTGCAGAACCTTGCAGTGTGTCCCCTTCGGTTGCAACTGGTGCAATGGAATTCCCTGCATTCGCCGTGATGGTGGAAACCGCAGTTATTGCATTTAGGAAGATTACTGGAATAGGGTCTTGTAGCATTTGAAGCAGCTGAGGCTGGAGCATATGGTGCGGCTGGAACCGGTGCGATGACAGCGTTAACTGCCACTGTCTGCTGCTTTTTAGAGGTCTCGGGGCCCTGACGCCCCTTTCTCTTGTTGTTCTTCCCTTTCCTGCCATCACCCTCCTTTTTCTTCTCAGCCTCCACTGGCTTCTCGCCCTTCTTGTTGTTATGATCATATAACCTCTTCGCCAATCTCTTCGCACTGTCAAACGTTTCAGGGTTCGCAGCTATCACGTTCCCTTGAATGGGAGGTGTCAGTCCCCAGATGAATCGCTCAATCTTCTTTCCTTCAGATGTGATCATCCCCGGGCACAACAGAGATAGTTCGCTAAACCTCGGTATGTAGGCATCGATGTTCGCATTCTGCACAGTGAGATTCCATAACTCTTGCTCCATCTTCTGTATTTTGCCTCGGGGGCAGTACTCAGCCATTAACATTTCTTTCATTTCTGCCCATGGGATAGAGTTGGCAACAGGGAGCGTCATAGCTTCTACATGTCCGTTCCACCAAGTGAGTGCTTGGTCCACAAAAGTGCAGGCCGCGAACTTCACCTTCATCTGCTCGGGGCAATCGCATATCTCGAATACCGACTCTACCTTCTCGATCCATCGCTTCAGAGTGATTACCCCTCCAGTGCCATTGAAAGTTCGTGGTTTAGCGTTTGTGAAGTCCTTGTAGGTGCATGTTTTAGTGGGTCCTTGATTGGTCCCGTTGTTCGAACTTCCGGACCCTTGCCCGTTGCCTCCTCCGTTGTTCCCTCGGTGAAGTTGTGCCATAGCTGCTGTGACCGCAGCAGACACGGCTGCCTGGAAAGCAGTGGTGTCAACTTCGGGCGGGGTTGGTTCGGGATTTCTGCGAGTAGGTCGGAGAGGCATCTTCTTGTCACGAAACGGAAAGATGTTGGGTGTACGTGGTTTCCGTGAGGTTGTGGTCCTACTGACTAGGTGTATGGCACGAACTTAAGTACTTCTATCATTTAGCATACAATCATAGATTCGCAACACATAGCAAAACACGTAAAAGTTCACTAATATTATCCTATGCCTCTTCCACTATTGCAGACTAAACAGACGTTCTCTTTTTGGTGATAAGGGGTATAGTTTTAGGTTCCCTAGCTATCCCGATCTCATCAAAACGTGTGTTAGTTATACTTTGGAGAGAATGTAGTTGATCAGGCTACATTCACTCCTTGGTACCACTAAGAACAGTCCCGAATTAACCGAGATACCAGCATTATTGTGTTTGATTCGGCGTTAGGTTCCTATTCCTAATGCAAGCAAGCGTGTTTTATTTACTTGTTTTGTTCAGAGTTATGTTAGTCCCTCTTTTTGGTTTATAGTTGCATATCAATGTGTGGCTCGACATGCTAGTTCACTATAAACAAAGCTCTGATACCAACCTGTCACACCCCCGAACCAGGCGGCGGAAACGTTCGGGAGCTGCCGTGACTCAATTGAATACCATAACATTGAATATATATGAAACGTAACAACATTCGTCACCATGCATTAATATAATACAACCAATAAAGTTTACATGAAGTACATTGTTTAAACATTACATTCCCAAAATAAATTGTTCGGTTCGTTAATAAGTAAACTGCAAGCCATCACTGAGTACATTTTCCTTGAATTCACTGGTTACCTGAGAATACAAGTATTTTGAAAAACGTCAACATGTGAAATGTTGGTGAGTTCATAAGCGGTATTTGAAAAACCATGTTTCGTATCGTTTGAAAACCACCAGAAAATCCGATATTTTCTGAAAAGAAATGCTTTTGAAAACGTTTGTGAAGATCCATAGGTATGCTTGTTTGTTTCTATACTTGTAAAAATTGTTCATTAAAATTGTATGCATTTCGAATCCGTATGTATTGAAAACCCTAGGAAAACCCGATGTTTTCCTAATTCTTTCGAATCCGGAATTTTTTGGTAATTACTTACTACTTAGTGGGTTGAACTTTGAAAATTTTCATATTGATATCCCGACTTTGGGGGGCTGTAACTTATTGAATACGAAACCACAATTAACAAAATTAGAGTCTAAAATCATGTACAAACTCTAAAATACACTCTGGAAAAACCCGTATGTCAATCCGAATTTAAACGAATGAGATATACTTGTGTTAATATTTTCATATAATACAAAGTACAAAAACAAATAGCTGAAAAGTTGAAAATTTTCAGTTTTGATATCCCGACTTTGGAGGACTGTAAATCATTGAATGTTAAACCAAAAATGACAAAATTATAGTCTAAACTCATGTACAAACTGTAAACTAGAAGTTGGACAAAACCACATGTCAATCCGACTTCAAACGAATTAGATATGCATGTTTTAAAACTTTCACCGAATACAAAAAAACTAAAAAACTAAAAACTTTCAGCTTTGGTATCTCAACTTTTGAGGACTGTAAGTCAATGAATATAAAACTAAAAATGACAAATTTATAGTCTAGAATCATGTACAAACTCTAAACTACATGTTGGAAAAAACCGTATGTCAATTGGAGTTGAAACGAATAAGATATGCATCTTGTAAACGTTTCACAAAAAGTGGTTCCAGGCCTAAAAGTGGTTCCGGTTCCAAAAACCGGTTCCGAATTTTAGACCCGGTTTACCCGGACCCAATGGACCCAAACCCGGATTACCCGGAACCCGGATAAAGCCAATTTTTAAACCCGGAACCGGACCCGGTTCTATATATTCCGGTTCTAACGGGTCCGGTTCCGGTTCCGGTCCGGTTTTCCGGTTCTAAATCTCATCCCTAACTACGTGTAGTCCCACATCCAAGGAGAAAGAGGACACGAAGACCCCGATGACTCCATTAACCGGTTGGGGATAAAAATGTACGAGGGGTCCCTGACCCACCTCGCATGAAATGTCGACTTTACTAGCAATACCAAAGGACCCTTGGGGACCAGTAGTATACAAGCCGTTGAAAGTCCTTTTACGTTGTGTTAGATCGGTAAAACCCAACACTTCGTAAGGTAGCGGTCTTCGTAAGGTAGCTAGGCCCAACAAACAAGATTTTACACTTTTGGGGCCCAAAGATGGTGCGTAGACGTCTGTGCACACTCGCATATATATTGAATTCCCAAACGTTACTTGTATGAATCGTAGTATCGTCGTGTTAGTAGTTTCGGATTTTTATTGGTTCGAGACCGAACCAATTCGTTTAACAACGACTTTTGGTATTGTGGTGTATTGTATTTCGTCGATAGTCGCGGTGCCATTATTTGATCAATTTGTGTGTATTGAATTAGCCTTGAAAGTTTTCTGTTTTCAACCCCTCATTGTTTGTAAAATTTACTTTTTCAACCCTTTAATTAAATAACTTTCCGGTTTGGTCCTTGAATCATTTTTCTTGACATTTTAACACCAAAAATTATTGAAATTAATATTTTTCATTGAAAACAGTTTAAGTCCATGAAAATGCAGTTTTCTCGGTTATAACCCCTCTTTTTCGCAATTTTGACAATTTTGGCCAAATTGTAAAATTTTTGCAATTTTGGTCCTTTTTAAATTTAAAAAGCATTTTAAACCTTTGAAAAGGACTTGGAACACTAATAGTCCACTGTTGTACAGAAAAACACAGTTTTGGCCCTCCAAAACAGAAAATTTCGCATAATGGGCCCTATTGGGCCGAAAATGTCATTTTTAGCCCATTAAGCTTGAATTTTATGTTTTTAATCCTCCAACAAGTATATTTTCAGAAAATACATTATGGAAACTGTTTTGACTCATCCCCCCCATCAGATTTCGAAATATTTCAATTTGGGCCCTTTAACTTTATATTTTTAGCATTTTAAGTCCAAAAATTGCGTTTTTAGCCCAAAGAAAATGTTACCAAACCATTTAGCTATTTTTCTTGGAACACTTTGTATGTAGAAATATACTTGATGCTAGTATCATTTAACACAAGGCATATCTCGGTTTTGAGGGGTTTTATGGCTAGATCCAACATTATAACACACAAAAACACACATATAAGCATGGAAATCATACAAGGCATACAAAACCCATATAGATCTACACTTTCACTTGTATTCCCCCCCCCCCCACAAAACTCATAAACACAGAAAATAGGGGGTATGAAGCTCACCTTGTTTGAAGCTTTCGGTTTTGAAGAGAAGATGGAAGAAAAATGAAGTGATTTTCGGCCCTAGCACCTTTCCTTGGTAGATCTCGAGTTTGGTGACTTCTAAGGTGCATGATCACAAGTTGGAATAGATTTAGAAGAGATTTTTGATGGGATGAAGTAGCTAGATCATGGATATAAGTAAAAACTTACCTAAGATGATGATTAACTTGAAAGATCCTCTTGAAAGCTTCTAAATTTCGAGATTTTTGAGTGGAGAGGGAGGAGTGTTCTTGAGGGAGTTTGAGAGATTTTTGTGAATGTGTGTGTGTTTGAGTATGGCCGAGAGCAAGAGAGAGAGGGAGAAGAAGAGACCTTGAGGTGATGTTTGCATGGAAGAATGAGATATAATGCATGGATATCCAATGAATAAAAATGAGGTGGCATCCAAAGTCAACACTTCTCCATCTCTTCTTGGATTTGGGCCTTGGGCCGAAAATTTTGAGGAAGAAAGGAAAAATTTTGGCCTTTTTCCCTTAAGCCCAAAATTAGAGTTAGTTAGGGTGTTCCTTGGCCTTATAGAACAAAATAGTGATTTTTACATTTTTGTTGGACTAGTTTGGGTTATTCATGGATCAAAGCTTTTAATTCATTTCATTCTAGGCCCAACATGGCCCAAAATGTTGAAATAAATTAGTGTGGGTCCAATTAGAGCCCAATTAGGGTTCTAAGCCCATGATAGTCAAATTGGAAGCTTATTGGTCCATTTGGATCCAATAAGGAAGTCCTAGTCCAAAATGGACTTAAACAAGGACTTCTAGGGTTTCCAATTGTTTGATGACTATTTGTAGTACTTGTATGATGTATTTGATTGAAGTTTTTGATGTCATAATAGTAGGTGTCAACCATGTTCTTAAGTTTTTGATTCACATTAACTTGAGTGTATAGATTACAGGACACAAAATTTCTAGTTGTGACAGACGTGGTCTACATGGATGTCATCGACTATAGGTGTCATAAAATATGTGTGGGTTATAGTTTTTTTGTGTGTAGGTAATATTAATATGTGTAGGTATTTCCTTTTTTATGTGTAGGTAAAAATATATTTATGTGGGTATTAAAGATGATATATATAGAAGTAATAAGTAATAACCTTTAAATATTGTACAAAATATACACAAACATATGTATAAATAGAAACATATGCGTTAAAAATATCATTATAGATTAAAAATTGTCTAACATAAAATTTGAAGCCATAAGAAAATTACAAGTCATAAAACTTGAAATACTTAAACTAACAAAAGACCACAAGACTGTCAACTGATGTTCAACACTTGGATGTACCACCATGATTCAAGTCCTTGTGCATAAGTAGTGTTTCCTAAAAAAAATAAAATTCCATGAGAAAAGTTAGTATAAAAGTAAGTATAAATACGTGAAAACAAGTAAACATTTGAATAGTTATTAAATTTAACAAAAGAATGTGTACCTCTCTTAGCATTCCACCATACTTGAACCTCCTTCTGCTTCTTCCTACCCCTTCTGCATGAAAGCATGTGAATGTAAAACTGCTAAAGGTAAACCATTATAGTTGGGTGTTATGATGAACAAATAAGTGAAATTACGTTGCTATTACAAGGAACTTACGTCAACATTAGTATCTAACATGTAATTTTAGTGCTGATGCCAAGTAATGGTCTGGGTTCTCTAGTAATTTTCCCAACCAAAAAGTTTACCTACTTCAACAGTTTTATAAACATCATGATTGATATCTGTTTATAAACCATAAAATTAGTTCCCAACTTTGACCGGACAAGTTTATGTAATTATGGTGTCACCCTTTGTCTTTATGAGATCAATAGACTTAGCAACCTGCAAAATATCTAAAATAAATATCCTTCAGTAATAATGTTTATATGGACTAATTGACCATTTGAGCAAGAACCTCTAGAAATCAAATGGTACAAGTTTTACTCACATCATCAACCGCAATGCCAAAATGACCAAAAATCAATAAAACATGTATGAAAAAATAAAATCCATGTACAAAATAACTTCTCTTGAGCATTCCATTGAACACCTCCTGTGCAGAATCCAGTTATCCTAACTTTACCTTGGCATATACAATCAAACACCAAACACGCTCATAACACCACAAATTATAAAGCTAAAATAACGTTAGTGATATTTCTAAAGCAAACTCATCAGTGACAGTGACTAGACCATAATTTCTACCCATTTGCATAAAACACTTACACAAGAAATTACATCTCCATAGATGCTTATAAATTTAAACAACCAACATAACAGGGAAGGAACAGGCGACGACGGTTGGTGTGCGAGAGGAAGAAGCAGGAGACAGGATTTAAAAAAATAAAATAAAAAACATTACGTACCTGGAACTGGAAAATCGATGACTTTGAGAATGTGGAGGGCGTCGCTCGTCGGGCTTGCGGTGGTGGCGTCGCCAACGGAGGGAGGTAGATTGGAGAGAAGGTGGGAGGGAGGAGAATGGGTGATGGTGTTTTACAATACGTGTGACATTGGCCTGTGACGGCGGTGGTGCGTGCGATGAAGACAATATGCGATGGTCGGAGGTGGTCCTCTGTGATGTCCGATGAGTTGAAGGGGAGAGGATGGAGGCGTGTGTTCTTTGATGGCCGGAAGAAAAGAGAGAATGCAGTGAAGAGGGTAGGGTTTTGAAGAAAAAAAGAGATATCGTGCTTCTTTATCTATGAAGGGAAATGGAGAATTTTGGTAAATGAGGGAATCGTTAGAGAATTTTGGGGGCGGGATGGTTTAAAAAGAGATATCAACAAGATAAAAACTAAACAATCAAAATATACATTTTTTAGAGAGTTTAAAATGAATATTTTTGTTTGTTAAGATGGCGACATTTCAACAATTTAAAAGTTCATAGTTCATTATCATAGATGTAAGGATAATATGGTTAGTTCAACTATTATAATAACTCTAAGTATATAAAATGATTATAAACTATTAAAAACATTATAAAAAATGATTTGAGCAAATATGATATTTTGAAGGTTTATGAAGGGTAAATATGATATTAAGAAATTAAGCTGGACAAATTGATATTTTAAGGTTTAAGAGGGCATATATGAAATTCTTCCTTTAAGAAAATAGGTGGAATAAATGATCGGTTGAAGTTTTTTGTATAATTTTTTTTGAAATATTTCAAATAGAACGAAGATAGTCAAAATACTCCATAATTCAAAATATTTTATTTAACTACTTGTTATAAATTAGTAAAAATTAATAAATTCACCATGTGCAAATTTCCTTATCATTAAAAAAAATAAAACCTTTACCAACACATTTATTCATCAATTACTCTTAACACATTAATTAATAAAAGTTATGTGTATGTAGTAGTTATAATTAGTTAAATATATATTATATTGTTAGTTACACATAAATTGTATGTGTAGATATTATTTTTCAACGTCATTAATTATATATAGATATTACTATATGTTAGTGGAAATTATTGAATTACCAACATAATCCAATCGTATATTTCATTTTCAAATATGCGGTTATTTGATTTGTGGCTTCATTATAAAATAATAATAATAATAATAATAATAATAATAATAATAATCTAATATATTTAGGTACACATAAATATATTGATATTATGTGTTGATAAAATTTAATGAATTACTCACACAACCATTTAATATATAGCCATGTGTGTAAATAAATTATCTACACATAAAACACATGTGTGGATATTACTTTGCCATATCATTCATATAATATTAGTTATTATTATTAATTTATTTATTTACATACATATGTTTGAAATAAAATTATATGTTGGTACCAAATAAATCACCCACACATTCATTCAATTTATACATATGTGTAGCCGTATTAGCTACACATAAGTAAAATTTTCAACTGGGAAAATTTCTCTACATATAAAATGTTACTATAAAGTATTATCTACACATATTAAATGTTATCTCATATGAAAATTTATTATTTTTAATTACCCATACATATGCAAAATATGCGTAGGTACATACGTACACATAATATGTGTGGATAAGTTATGTGTAGGTAAAGACCCCAATTTCTAAGCGCTTTTTATATTAACGTCGTTTTTAATGTCATAAAACCTCCAATGTTGTGATGTATGATGTATGTCTATGCTTAATTTGTGACATATAAATGTCATTTTCATGAATTAATTATGTTTTTTCACTATACTCTAATGTATATTACATCGTAAAAAATCATGATTTAATAAAATATCTAAACTTACAAAACGTAAATTAGATATTCGTAACGATGTATATATTTATTTTAAAACAAAATTATAAAATAACTGACAAAACTTCTATCATTATAAATTAAATTTTTGTTTTTAATGATTTGATTAATCATTAAGATTTTGAATTATGAATAATGTTTTTCTTTCTTATACATAGTTTCTACGAGTTTAAACCTAGTAAAGGAAATAAAATCCTACTTATTTGGAGTGATTATATATATATATATATATATATATATATATATATATATATATATATATATATAGGGAAAAGGGAATATACATTACAGCCCCACCTAAGCTTAGGTACTAAACCTCTTGAAAATACATTGTTTTACTATATAAAGATTACGGTTAATGGATTCACGATTAATACTTCAAGATGTAAATTCAAGATCGACACAATAGGGTTTAGAGTTTAGGGTTTAGGGTTTAGATTTAGGGTTTAGGGTTTAGGGTTTAGATTTAGGGTTTAGGTTTAGGGTTTAGGGTTTCAGGTTTAGATTTAGGGTTTAGTGTTTAGGTTTAGGGTTTAGATTTAGGGTTTAGGGTTTAGATTTAGGGTTTAAATTTAGGGTTTAGGGTTTAGGTTTAGGGTTTAGTAATGTTCACTTGGGTGAAGTAATAAACGATAATTGAGGAAAGAAAACAGGGATGATAAAACGATAATGAAAGAAAGAAATGTTGTGGTGGATGATATATTTACCAAGTGAAACCAAACCGGGTATATCTAGCATGTTAAAACGACATATTTTAGAAGTTTAGTACTTAAGCTTAGGTGAGGCTGTAATGTATATTCCCTATCCCCATATATATATATATATATATATATATATATATATATATATATATATATATATATATATTCGCACGCATTAATTACTTTTGTGAAGGAGAATAAATTGTGGACATAACTTGAAACAGAAAAAGGACAATATGAACAATTCACGTTGCATTGAAAATGGATGTAGAATGGGACACATGAAAAATGTGTCTTTTATTAAGGGCGTGTTTGACACATAGCTTTCGAAAACGTCTGGAGTTCTTAGCTTTTATCATTTGACAAAACGCTCTACTTTAAACAAAACGTTCCAAATCTAAAAGCTACTTTATGTAGCGTTTAGCAAAACGTTACTGAGCTTTTGAAATCAATTTCCATAATTTCCCTTAAAAATATATTTATATATTTATTTATTTAACCAATTGTTCTTTTATGTAATTTTATATATTTCAAAAAGCTTGCTAAACACTCATATAACAAATAAAAGCTACAGTTTCCTACTACTAGCTACCCACTACACGCTACCAACTACCTACTACCTGCTACCCGCATCCGGCTAATAGCTACTTTTGTCAAACACAACCTAAGTTGGGTAAATCCAAAGGAATCACTATGCCTTAATTTGTAAATCGTAGTCTAAATGGTTAGACAAAACTAAACAATTTCAAGTAATATTTTAAATTGTTATTCATGGTTAAATGAATCATATATATAAAAAATTTATAAAAACATGTAAAATTCAAATGTTCGTATCAAACTAAATTATCATTAAAAAATAACTAGAATATTAATTTAGCAATAATTGTTTTTACAACGTAACAATGTAACCATTTTACTAATTGATATTTACATTATATAATTTTTTTTACCATTTTATATGAACAATTACCTTTTTTATTATGTTAAGTTTGACATAATACGGTTAAAAATAATATTTTAAATTATAAATACAAAATAAAAAATATAACTAAATAAATATGTCAATCGAGTAAAGTAACAGTTAAAACTTAGAAACTAGGTTTTGTAATTAAACAGACAATTTTTTTTATAAGTATATTAAAACTAATTTTATTTAGAGAATTAAAATTGCAGGTTTTCACCAATAATCAAACAACTTAATATTAACAACAATCAAAATAATATTAAAATTGAAAAACATTATCAAAAAGGAAAACCAATTAACAAATAAAAGGAAAAGTAGAAACTAATTTTGATTTACTTAACTTAACACATTGTGGTTGTTTTATTAATCAATTTAACATATCATTATAAAATATTATTATTTTTTATTAATTCACAAATAAAAACTGTTTTGTATATCTTGAAAAATAATTTTATATATCTATTTGAATCAACGTATAAAAATATAAATCTTTTAATTAATAATTTATTAAAAATAACTGATTAATAATTATGAGTTTTTACTATAATTTTTTTTTTATTTTTGTAATCGTGGTTTCCATATACTACAACATAATTAGTAACCAAAGGGCTTCTAGCCTAGCGGTATCAGGTGATGCCCTCCCTCTTTGAGGTTAAAGGTTCAAGTCCCGTTGTAGACATAGGTGAAATTAGGCTGTAAGTTTTTTAGAAATTGTCAAAATTATAGCTTGTGAAATGGATTTTTATATTTTTTACGATCAACACATAATATACTAGGGGAGTTGGTTAACATAGTGGATCCTTTAATTCTACATCTTGTATAATTAAGAATATTCGATTTTTATTGTTTAAAATTTATAGTTCAATAACTTCATTAAATGAAGGGTTTTAGTGACTTCAATAACTAACTAATAATAAATAGACAAAATTACACAGATGGTCCCTGTGGTTGGCACGAGAGACCAAAGATAGTCCTTATGAGGAATTTTGGACGAGTATGGTCCCTGTGGTTCCAAATTGTTGCACGAATAGTCCTTATGACATACTCCGTTTAATTGTTGCCGTTTATCTAAATCACGTGACCCTCACACGAGGGTATTTTCGTCATTTGCTTATCCCTTCTCTCTCATGATCTGCAAAAGATAGTCCCTTTCCCTATAAAAATTAAACCCCCATCACTTCCTTCTTTAATTTATCGTCTCCTCTATTCTCTCTTCTCTCTTCTCTCTTCTGTGTGTTTGTAAGAAAATTTGCATAAGAATGGTAAATTGTTTTTGTGGAAGGCAAGCGGTGATAGTGACATCATGGACGGATCTCAACCCAGGGCGTAGGTTTTGGAAATGTCCTAGCAGTTGCGGTTTCATTGCATGGTTTGATGAGCCCATGTGTCGAAGGGCTGTGGCTGTCATTCCAGGTTTGCTAAGATCCAAGAACAAGCTACAAGAATCTCTGCTGCAAGCAAGTTTTGAAGCAAAAAAAGTGAAGATGATGCTAGTTTTTAGTTGGGTTTTCTTTTTCATGTATGTGTACAAAAGATGCTAATAGTATTAGTCTGGAGATGATGGTTCTTTTGCTTGTGGGTAGATAGATGATGGTTCTTTTGCTTGTGGGTAGAATCAGATAGTACTATTAATTTGAAGATGATTTCGTTTTTTTTTGTTTGTGATGTAAGAAATGTTCGTATGTATGAATGGAATGCTTTTTATTTGGGAAACTTTTAGTCTGCAACCATTGAAAAATATTGGTCTGTAACGTAATGAGTGTAAAATATTGGTTTGCAACTTAATGAACTATCCAGATCCATTAAAGTATAAAAAATGAAAGTGAAAGGTTTTTATAGGGTTTAGACCATTGTAGTATAATGTGTGAACCATTGTAAAGCCATAACAACATTAGAAATGTTCAAAAATAAAATGCAAACTTTTGCATAGTCATAAAGTTCATTACATAACCTTAAAGTGCAAAGTCATAATACCAAAAAAATATCAAAAGAGCTTGTAGACTAATGTATCATAACCAAAAGAACCATCTTAGTCTAGCACCCTGTGTGAACCATAATACCAACAAAAGATAAAGACACACAATAACCAACTTAGTCTGACCTTTCTAAGGTACCAAAACAAACAACACAAAAGACCTTTCTAAGGTTCCATAACAAACAACACAAAAGACAACAAATCAAACTTTTTCCTTCATTTTGGATTTATCCTTAAGTTTGGTTTTCTCCTTTATTTTGGGTTTCTCCTTTTTTCCATCTCCCTGCTTCTTTGCCTTGCTAAGCTTCTTGCCCCCTGCCACCACATTTCTAAGTTCAGTTTGTCCCCCTTGTCCCTTGCAACTCCTAGAGTTGTGACCCTTGTTCTTGCATTTGCTACAAGTAACTGTAAGGAACTTCCTGGTCAAACTTTTACCTTGATTATTTGGTTCTTCAGTTTGAGCTCTCTTTCTCTTCTTTTTTGGTCTCCCCACCTGCATAATTAATAAATTATAAAACAATATAAACGTATACTAACTTGTAAATTGAAAATTATTTACCTGTGTAGTATGTTTGGGGGGTGTTAGTGTTGTGGGGCAATCTGACTTTGGCCACATACTTCTTCCATTGATTGGTTGAACTTTGTACTTGTACATTTCATTCCATGTGCTTAACCTATAACATGGATGTACCCACTCCTCAAGAGGTGGGACATTTTTTGCCCCATGCTCAACCTTATCCCAAATGGCACTAACAAGATGAGAGCATGGTATCCCAGTGATCTCTATATGCCTGCAACTACAGTTCTTGTCCCTCCAATTAACCACAAATTGTTCCCCCATTATCCCAGTAACTTGAGTCTTCTCAGCACCATTAAATATGCAAGTGTATTGAGAAGCATCTTTCTTGACTCCATCTAAAAGTTTTGTGGCTGTTGGGGTAAGAGGCCCTTGAGACTTATCTATCACATTTTGCACAATACAAATTCGTTTCATTAAGTATTCCCTAATATATTCTAAACATGTAATTATAGGTTTGTCTCGAGCATCTAACAACTTTGAGTTGAAAACTTCACATAAATTATTCAACAAAATATCTGTATGTGCTCTTCCTGTACAATGCAACAAAATATCTTATAAGAATCTGTCAAAGTGTAAATCTTCCTTGAATATGTCAAGGTGTCTAACTGTTATATAAGGGTAAATATACCTGAAATATGTGCTCTGGCCCAATGTTTGGGTGGAATTTTCTTTAACCAATCACATGCCTTTGAATTGAACTTGTTAAAATCTTCCATGAATCTGTCAAAGTGTCTAACTGTTGTTGCTGTTGCACATTCCCATAAATGATCTCTGTGCTCCTTCCCCCTCCATTGTAGCTTCATGTTTTCGTGAATATGTCTTAAACAAAACCTGTGTTCAGCGCTAGGGAATAGGTTGGCAATGGCAGGTAAAATCCCCTAATAAACAAGTAACAAAAATGTTATTTTTTAAAGGTAGCAGACAAAATTACACAGATGTCATGAACAAGTATCATAAGAAGACTAACCTTTTGCCTGTCAGAAATAAATGTGAAGTTTGAATTTGTAGACAGCTCCAAATCTTCACCTAGACACTCTAGAAACCAACTCCATGAGCTTTTGTTCTCGGCTTCAACTATGGAATATGCTAGTGGGTAGATCCCATTATTGGAATCAAGACCCACAGCAGTGAGAACCTGTCCAGGGTAAGGTCCCTTCATGAAAGCCCCATCGAATCCTAAGAAATCTCTTAAACCTGCCTTAAAACCCAGTTTTAATGCACCTAAACAGACATAAATTCTCTTAAACATCCTAGTTTCCAAGTTTGCATTTGGTTCACTGTATACATCAATCTTCACAGTTGTTCCTGGGTTGCACTGTTGTAATTCTAGTACATAATCCCTGAGAAGGCTGTATTGCTTTTCATAATCTCCGTGAACATGTTTCTGTGCAAGATGTTTAGCCCTAAAGACCTTCATTCTTGACATCCCCACCTCGTATGTCTTTTGTAACTCTACACACAAAGCTTTGATTGGGATAGTTGGGTTTCCTTCCACTTGTTGAAGAATGGTGGTTGCAAGAAACTTAGAAGTACACGCTTTAATAGATCTTGACTGCACACATCTATGCTCATGAACCAAAGTTTTCACCATCCAATCGCTTTCTTCACCAGATCTAGAAATTAATACCACCCAAGGGCATGTTGCTTTTTGTGAACTTACTGTTTTGTCCTTGCATTTGATTCTACTTTTTGTCCATGGCCCACCTGTCATTTCTGGGACCACACCCCTGCATTTTGCCCTAATTCTTTGTTTATCATTTTTTGCAAAATAAATGTTTCTCCTAGTTCGAATTGAATGCATTTTAATGTAGTCCTTCGCTTATGATGAGGACTTAAATATTTGACCCAGATAGAATGCAGTTTCATGTACTACTCCTGATGAACACGTGGTTGGTTTGTTTAACCTTCTCATTAACTTCTTCCTCTCATCTTCTTCTACACCAGCTGATTCAAACAACTGTGTATCTATCACCTCCAAATCGTCATCAACTGTGACATCAGGTGCATTGAATGATTGGTGGTTATCTAGATTTGGAAAAGAATAAACACCACTGTGGAAGTCTTTCATATTCACTTCGACATCCTCCACCATATTAAGTTCATCCACTAAAAAGTCACTATCCTCGCTTATACTTCCATTGGTACTAGTCTCATCACTAATAGCATCTCCAATTTCTTCATTGTCCCCCATCTGTTGGTAATCATCGTCCCCCATCTGTTGGTAATCATTATGATCCATATAAAAGAAAGGATCAAAGTCTTCTGAAGGTCCAACATCTTGGGCTTTGTTAAGCTCCTCACTTGCAGGCTGAACTCCAACATCTTTCAATACATCTCTATCAAAATGTCCAAAAGGTACAACAGACCTATAAAAGTCATAGTTCTCATTCAAGTCCAATTTTCTACTACATGATCCTACCTCTGTACTTGTAAACTTTTTTCGATTGAGTTCTGGAGAAATAGGCTCATTGATTTCTTCCAATACGACCTTATTTGGAGACATAAAGTATGTATGGAGTCTAGTAGTTCCATGTTCAGTATACACCATAATCTCTTTATGATTAGCGACATGCTTACTTAACAAAAGTACGTCTTAGTCATTACCTAAAGGAAGTAACCCATAATCGATTTCAATCTCTGGAATCAAGAAGTGGTAGTAGATAGGCTCACCGTTGATATAACCTATCTCCTTCATCATATCGTCTAACTCATGTACGGAGAACACGTCCATGTCTACGTAGTCAACATAGTCAATACTCCCACCAACGTAACGTTTTCCAGGGTATTTTGTGAACATACCCCCATGGTGAATCTTGAATGTGCAAAAACTACTTAACTCAACTGAAAAACAAATAAATAATGATATGAGGAAAGAATGAAGTCTCAAAATTGAATGTGCATAAATTACTTAACAAAATTGGAAGTTGTTAACTGATCACTCACCATAAGCTTTGATCAGGTCAGGATTTTCTGAGAATTTTGAACGGACATTCCACAAAGTTAGAACCATCGCAAATGATGAAGATGAAAACCCTAGTTTCCGTTTGATGTTTTGCAGTGACGAAGATGATAAACCAGAGGAGAAAAGAAAGGGACGATTTCTTGGGGCAACGTAAATGGCGGCTGGATGTAAGGATCATTTATGTATATGATCATTTCGTGTAACAAAGCAAAAGAAGAAAATACCCTCGTGTGAGGGTCACGTGATTTAGATAAACGGCAACGATTAAACGGAGTATGTCATAAGGACTATTCGTGCAACAATTTGGAACCACAGGGACCATACTCGTCTAAAATTCCTCATAAGGACTATCTTTGGTCTCTCGTGCCAACCACAGGGACCATCTGTGTAATTTTGTCTAATAAATACTAAAGGGCTTTTAGTTTAGTGGTATCAGATGATGTCCTTCTTTTTTAGGTCGAAGGTTCAATTGTCATCGTGGATGTAGATGGACCTAGGTGTTAGTTTAAAAATAGATTATATATTATATTTGCTGGTTTAAAAAAAAACTAATAATAAATAGATTTTTTTAGAGTAACTATTCCAAAACCAAAATTTAGGGTCTCTGTGGGATATCTTTTTAGACATCTTTTGACTTTATCTTTTTTCAAAAAGCCAAAAAGTCGTTTGGAGAACTTTTTATTTGAACTTTTGGACAAGAGTAAATGATGAGGACCTGCAAAAAGACGGAAATTCCTGTCTTTTACACAAAGTCTTTTTCTAAAAAAGACTTTTAACGTTTAAAAGGAATCCCAAACATAGCCTTAATTTCACCTATATAAATTACAATGCTTGAACTTTCGATCTCAAAAAAACAATACCTCATTGATATCATATTTGGGCTTTGATTCCTATTTTTTTTCCTTTTCTAAAATGGTTAGAAATCAATTCCCTTTAATAAACATGTTAATATTGATACTTGTAATATTTAATTGCTTTGTAGACGAAGATTTGTAAATTTTTATCACATGTTGACCATCTTATAATTATGGGACAATAACAAGTGTCTTTCATGATAAAACGTTGATTCATTTGAATGCGTGAAGCGAAAGATGATATATTATATGCAATTTAAAAAATCATTATCCATTACATAAAAAATAGTTACAAATATCATGACATACGCAACTACATTGTCTCGTAACATATGTGATATCAGTATCGCGAATGGTTCCTTCAAAGCATTATCTTTCTCTAATTGATTTCCTCCTTGTTTTTCCAACAAATCTACATAATGGTTTCCATCTCTTCTTATATGAATAAAAGTACACTTTTGTTCGATCATAATTAATCCTTTCCGTACCTTAAATTTTAGATTTCATCGGATCATTTTTATCCAATTCTCCCACCCTAAGCATTAATGTATCTTGACAATCAGTCTCGATCAACATGTTTGAGAGGTTCTTGGTTTTCACTAAGCACAATCCTTTATGCATATTCCAAATTTCAGCCTCCAGACTCATATATAATTATCCTGTCATTTTCTGCATGTACTCACACAACCACCTTCCTTTACAATCTCTAAGGACCCAGACCTTTCGAACTGCCATTGATGATTTAATTTAAGAACATTAATAAATCCCTTTTGATCTAGGTGGATATCATCGATATCTTTTCTTTGTATGTGATATTCTCTTATTGTTGAAGAAGATGATGACGATATTGTTGATATAGGTGTCCAAGGTCATAACTCAATTTGGCAAAGTCAAAATGATTTGTTAATTTATCATATGATTAATTAATTAATTAGAAATATTTGGAATTAATTAATTATTAATCAGAATTAGTCTAGAATTAATTTAGGATTGATTGGAATTAATTAAAGGTGAAAGAGTTGAATTGTAATTATTCAACAGTTGAACAATAGGACAATTATAGAACCTACCAAGGTGGTTATGGGAGAGCCTTTAGGGTTTTTGGAAGCCTCTTGGTAGTTGATAATGAATTGATTTGAACTGGGAATAAATCTAATATTTAATTGTTCAAATTTGGATTTATCTGCAAGTTGCCTTAACTATAAATAGGACCCCATGGGCACCAAATTTCGTGGTTTTTGCTTCTAAGGATGAGAAATCTGAATTTCTCATCACCTATTTTCTGTGTAAGTGTTCTAAGGTGTTGGGTGTTATTAGAGACATCCATGCTATTAGATGTTCGCTTTCCATAGAGCTTTAGAAGACTTAAAGATCTAGTTTGTTATATTTGATTATAACAATGGTATATATACTACTCCTTTAGAATTTCAATTACAAGTAAGTTACTTTAATTGTTTCATAAGTATGTCCCTATAACTTAAGAAAAATTCCATAGATCCTTACGTTCCATGTGCCCATAAATTGCTTATTTGAAATTCCAATGTGCAAATATATTGTAACTGTAACCCAGAAAACCCATCAGGGTGTAGATGACAATTAGTTAGCGTTGGTATGAAATAACACCGATAATGTTTTCCATATTTTCTAGTGAATTGCAACTTGTAATCATTTGGAATTCTTCATGGCGTGGAAGGAATGTGTAAGGATGTAGATTGAACCTTGACAGTTGATGAGAAAATGGCCTCAAGGATCCCCAATAATCCTCCCAATAACAAAAATAAAGAAAATATTAGACACAAGAATATATGTGGTAAATCCAAAATTTGAGAAAAACTACAGGCCTCTAGAAAGAAATATCAAGCCTCCTCAAAAATATACTCACACTATCCAAAGTATTAAGTAACACTTTCTACACTCCAAAATAAGATATGAAAGAAAGAACCAAATACTTCATGTGTATTTTGGTTAGGATGCTTTGAAACCAAAGCCTTGGTTTTCTTTTATAAGCTTGACGACCTCCTAATCATTCATCCTTGTAGCAATATGGGATGAGAACCACTATTTATTTATCAAACAACTCAACAAATCTCCACCTTAGATAAATGAAAAAGAAATATGAAACCCCATAAAGGAACATCATATTCAATGGTCAATCATAATATTAAAGTCATAGAATTATAATAATCCCCCATAAACGAGTATCACCAATCAGAATAGACTATTCTAATAATTTCACCTCGGTACATATTGAGAAACTTGTTGAACATTTATGAATCAACTTCTCCGCTTGGCATACCTGGAAGTTCATCAACCATCAACATTAACTTCACCACATGCCTCGTATTTACACTAATCTAATTCCGATGCATAAATTTGTGAAACCTACTAACAAAACTAGATCCCTTTTCATGGTAGCACGGGCATACCATAAAGATGAAATGACTTCAAACGAAATAATCAAAGTTAGTAACGATGGAGACATTACTAGCTGTATTGGAACCTTTTGTTGAATCCGCTCCACTTGGACAATTACTGTTGATGTAAGTCCCTAAACCGCCCGTGTATCAGTCAGATCCGTTTGATGGTGCGGAATCCCAATCAAACGGATGATGTCAGATCACAATAAAAGAGAAGAAGAAGAAGAATATGATGAATCTATATATGAATTGATTAGAATTATGATCCGGATACAAAAGATTCACACACACAATTTCTCTCTCTGGCCGTAAACTACTTCGTGTTCATCTATCTTTACTCCTCACCCTAACACCTCTATTTATACTTGAATATGGGCCGGACACACATGGGCCATAGATGAGTTTACGGCAGTAAGGTGTTTACGGCCGTAAACTCAGCCATAAACTAGGCCATAAAATCATAAAATATTACACAAAAATACAATTGCCCGGAAAAGTAAAGTATAAACCATATTTTGACCTAACAATCTCCCCCTTGGTTTATAGCTTGCTTTTCTTAATAGACCCAACAAGCTCCCCCTAAAAAGTAGCTGGCTTTCTTGATAATCTTCATTGGGAACTTGGCTTCAGCTTTAATCTTCAAATTCTTCACAGCATCAGGATGAACATATGAATCTTCAATGAATGACTTCATCTTGAGCACTTGAGGTTTTCTTCAGAATTTGGCATTGAACGCACGTCAGGTGAGGATGCTTGATGTACTGATTCTTGAAAGATAGCGCTTTCAGCTTGAGAATCTTCAGAGAGAACATCAGAGAGAACAAATCTTCTAGATCACTTCAGCAGGTACAACAATAGCAGCAGACTGATTGAGGAGGCTTCAATGCAATCCGTCACATATTCTTCAGTTTCAGCTTCACCTTGCTTCTGGGGTTGAAAGATTGAATGTCGAAAGAATAATCTTCATTTCCTGCTCCTTTGAATGCGAATTCTTCGATGTTCACGGACGAGGCTTTGGCTCAGAAATCTTCAACACAAACTCCACGGGTCTTATCTATACCTGAAATCACTTTTCAAGACAAAACAAAACTAAAAGAAAACTTAGCATACAAATTAAAACAGAAACAAAAATATATTTATTTATTTATTTATTTATTTTTTTTCTGAACAAGAAATAAAACAGAAGTAACACTATTTTTGGATTTTTTAATTTTTTTGATTTTTTTTCATTATTTTTAATTTTTAATTCTCCCCTAATATTTAAATTAAAAGAAACTATAATAAATTTAACAAAAATAAAAATGATATCTAACTTTAAGAGTGATTTGGGATCAAAGTTTTTAGACAACCTTTATCCACTTGTCGGTACCTTCCATATTCATATCTTTGTCTGGTCGATCGTCGGTATTGTTGTCCACCTAAACACGAAAAATTTGTGACTTATTTAGGACATACTATTTGTTACAAGACAAGGTAAACTTAAGTTCCTAGATATTATATCTGATCCTAATTTCTTAGATACTATATCTTAAGGACCATTCAACTGACGACGACCAGGGATATTGTTGTCCACCTAAATTGAGCAGCGAGATCTATAGACAATCTTTGAGTGTTCAATTTTAATTGTACTGGAACGTGTTTCCCGCTTCCTGATATGCCCCAGCCATCAAGAACTTCCAGAGTACTCCTTACACCGGGTGAGCAGACAACCATTCAGAGAGAGAAGAGATTCAGAATTCTATTGCTAACTACTTCAGAGGGGTTGAGAAGAAGAAGGTTGCATATGCTGTGTACCAGGTCGGATTAGAAGTCGTGTAAAGGAGACAACATATGGCTAACAGATAAGAAGTATTTCACACACATATATATAGCCTGCAGAGAAATAGAGTTGCATATGTTGTGTACCAGGTCGGATTGGAAGTCACACAAAGGAGACAACATATGACTAACAGACGGAAAGAAAGAAAATGATATTCTACAGACCTAATTTATCGGAATTTACCAGTCGCCCCATCCAACCGGAATTAAGGACAGAATCCGCACATTGAGGAAAAGTTAAACCACGGTTCCAAGTACGGGTTCAATTAATGTGACGAGTAGATTCCCATATATATCTCCCTGCTCAACCTATCCGAGCGTCGTATTGTCAGGCTGAACGTATCTAACTAGGTCAAGATTTGTCAAGTCTATAAATTTCCTAAGTTCAACTCTCCCTAGTCAAGTCCATTTAAAATTTTTCGTGCCTACCGACGCATCAAGTCAAAGCATAGACCCTTCAACTTCGGGTACGTTACGCAGACTCAGGTTACCTATTATCACTTGATAATATCACTTCCCAAAACATCTCCTGCAAACACATTTCATTGACACCATATATTTTTTATTTTTTGATTTTCTGATGTTTTTTGGATTTTTGAAAATTTTCTAATTTTTGTTTTGTTTTTTTTATTTCTCCCCCTAAATTTGTGCATAGGAGAGAAACGAAAGTAAATGCGCAAATTTAAACTATCCTAAAACAAAAATTAGTCTTTAAAGCGAATCAGCTTAAGAAAAACTCCGTAGTACAGAGAAAAAAACGCTAACCGTAATTCACCGATTGAATCTGCATTCAGAAGGTATGAGAACAGCAAGCATAACCTCAGAACAAATCCAAAAATTCTTCATGTCTTTAAGCACAAACCCCATGTGATCCCTTCCTTTCTTCCTTTCCCGCAAAAGGACACATACTCTCAAACAAAGTTATGAGTGCTCCTATCATGTGCCAAGAGCAACCACTACCAACAAACCGAAGTCTGATGATATGCCTCCATAGCTGCTCCAGCACAAAGCAGGATCAGTTGGTCTTTGGAACCCAGTCCATTTTGAAACTGGGTCGACCTTTGTCATCCTTGCATGATACCCTCTCCCATGACATATCCTGCTTGTCACAAACAGAAGATATAGAAACGTTAGAAGCATTAGGAATTTTGGGAGTTTGAGCCTTCGGAACCCATTTGTAGTTGGGTTTAACCCATTTCTTTTTTGATCCGATGGGTGGCTCGGCACTTGATTTGGAACTTGAAGTCGGCTGCCGAGATAACTTTGACCTAACCGGTCTTGGCTTCACAGGAGCATCTCTTGGATTGGGCTTCTTGGCCGGTGTTCCCTTCTTGCCCTTGGGATTCAAATTCTTTGCCTTGTGGGTTGGATGCTTGGCCTTAGGAGTTGAATTCTTGGCCTTCTTGGCATTCCAATCGTCAATGTATGATCGTGATCTCGAGGGGTATCTTTTGGAGTGTCTCCCTCTTGACGCGTTCTGCCAGCCTTGTGCGTAATAGGGAACATACGCGCGATTAGGAAAATTTCTGGCAATGTGTCCAGGTGTTCCACAGTGAAAACATGTCCTTTTCTTCACTGGGGAGTTGTCTCTTCCTGCCCCTGATGGCGTATCCTTGCCTCGTTTTTTGTTGTTCCCACATGCACGCTTGCCACAAGAACTCTGTTGCATTGGAATTGGTGGCCTATATTTCTCAATGACAGGTTTGTTAGGAGCAACAAATTTTGAGTTCAAGGAGTCATTGGTTTGTTCAGTAGTGCTCTCCTTGTTCTCATCTTCTGCTACTTTACCTGCACATGAAGTAGTAACATTAGTATCTTCAAAATTAATAACTCCTCCTGACACAAATCCAACTCGTTTTCCATATTGAAGATGTGCCTCCCTGTCAATTTCGTTCTTTGTCATAGAGATGGATGTGTAGTTATGATTGAAAGGAGGAGGTACACTATCATACCCTAGACCCTTGTTTTGATTCCTTTTAAACTGCATGCTTTGGTCTATCATATTTGCAACCACCTCACTTGAGAAATCATATTTTCTAACATCAAGTTTGGCAGTTTCAAACTTTCCTTTCAAAGATTCAACTTCAGCCACTAGCTCAGCATTTTGTTTGACTACATAATCATAGTTTTCACATTTGTTACTGTAGTCTTCCTGAAGTTTCCTAAAGTCCTTGGTTTTAGCTTCTAATTCAGCCTTCAGGGGTTTCTGTCCTTTCCTGAGTTGATATCCTTCATATCTCAGGTCCTCAACTTCTCTTTTAAATAAATTAATTTGATCCCGAAGAAATTTAATCGTATCTTCACATGATTGAGAACATGAAACTTCAAATGAATGAGAACATGACACTTCATTGACCGGAATGTTTACAGAACTCTTTAAAGCGTCAAGCTCTTCAATTACTTCAGCAATACTAAGACGATTGAGATCTTTTGTCTTCTTGATGACAGCTACATTCATATCCCACGATTTTGGAAGTGAATTCAATAGCTTTTTGTTTATCTCGGACTTAGTCAAGAAGATCCCGGCTATATTCATCTCAGTAGTGAGTGTAGTAAACCGCTGCAACTGAGTTTCGAGCGTTTCTCCAGGGACGTAATCGAAAAAGTTGAAATTTTGTCTTAACATATCCTGACGACTTTCTTTCATGTTTTCAACTCCCTCATAGACCTTAAAATCAATAATAAAAAAAACTAGAAGCTAAAATAAAAATTAAACGTCAAATTTAAAAAGCCTTTTTTTTTAAAGTCAACCTTAAAAGTCAACTTTAAAAAATTCAAACTCAAAAGTCAAACTTAAAAGTCAAACCGAAAAGTTAAATTTGAAAATTTAAAAGTTAAACGAGAAAGTCAAAGTTTTTAAAGTCAAAGGTCAAATTTTCAAAGTCAAAGTCAAAAATAAAAGTCAAAATTTAAAAACTAAAATTTTTGGGTTGAAAAAGGATTTTAAAAATAAAATTTTTGAATTTTTGGGCTGATTTTGTGAAATTGCGAAAATGGGAACTGAGAAAGACAGGTTTTGAACTAAATTTCGAAGGGAAGTAATGTGAGGTAAGTCAGCTCAGTTGGTAAGTCGCTTGGTTCCTCAACAAGAGGTCCCGTGTTCGATTCCTGTCCGTTGCAAAGTCGCTCCTTCGTTTTTTAATTGAAGCTGCGATGCGAGCTGCTGCTTAGCCGGCCACTGAGCCGAGCCTTCAAGCCGCAAACGGAGCAGCAAAGGCCGAGTCGCAATTCGAGCCGAGAACTATTTTCGGAAACCCTAGCCGTAAATCCGAACCCCGCCGCCGGCCATGAACTGTTTCCGGCAGTAAGCTCCGGCCGAAAACCCTTTAACAATTACGTGAAAAACAGCGATTTTTCGACTTTAAAGCTCCAAAACTCAATAAAAAACCCCTTTTTATGAAAAACACAAAGAACAAACTCCCTTTATTTTTGCGAGATCTATCCAAAAACGCAAAAATATTTCGAAAATAAGATCAAATATTGCTCCAAATAGAGTTTACGGCCCAAGAACTCGGTGTTTATGGCCGTAAGCTTGGACCGTAAACACTAATTATTCAGATTCCAAACGAAACAATAAAACCTTTTGACTGATACAACTTGGCTCTGATACCAATTGTAAGTCCCTAAACTGCCCGTGTATCAGTCAGATCCGTTTGATGGTGCGGAATCCCAATCAAACGGATGATGTCAGATCACAATAAAAGAGAAGAAGAAGAAGAAGAATATGATGAATCTATATATGAATTGATTACAATTATGATCTGGATACAAAAGATTCACACACACAATTTCTCTCTCTGGCCGTAAACTACTTCGTGTTCATCTATCTTTACTCCTCACCCTAACACCTCTATATATACTTGAATATGGGCCGGACACACATGGGCCGTAAATGAGTTTACGGCCGTAAGGTGTTTACGGCCATAAACTCAGCCATAAACTAGGCCATAAAATCATAAAATATTACACAAAAATACAATTGCCTAGAAAAGTAAAATATAAACCATATTTTGACCTAACACTTGACATGTCCATAATGTCCACATTTCCACTACAAAATAATATTTTATGACTTATTATTCTTCCTGTTTATGCACATCAAAATCGTTCCTTCTAACAAAGTATGGTTGTTCTTCTCGAGTCTTTCCTATCATACACAAAAAACTTCACCGAATTCTCGTTTCTGAAGTGAAATTAGACCAAGCTACAACCCATAATATAAGAAGAAATTTCAAAGTACCAAGAGACTAATCCACACGACTAATATAGATTCATTTATGGTTGTGGAAGATCAGACAAAGTTGCAACCACAAAGCATAATTGGAACCTCTGACACTGAGAACTTCTCAAAACTCGAAGCTCTGATACCAATTGATGGGAAAATAGCCTTAAGGATCCCCAATAATTCTCATAATAAAAATAATAGAGAAAATTAGTCGACATAAGAATATATGTTGAAAACTTGAAAAGCAAAGAAAAACCATGAGCCTCCAAGGAGAAAGATCCACTATAAGATAATTTCTTAAAATCACGTGGACCAATCTTTCAAGCTTTCCCCAAATTATACTTACACTCTCCAAAGTGTAAATTAACACTTTTTACACTCTATAATAAAAGAAGAAAGAAGGAACTAAACACTTTAAGTGTATTTTAGTTAGGTTGATTTGAAACCAATGTTGTTGTCTTCTTTTATAAGCATGTAGATCTCCCAAGATTTCATCATTGTAGCAATGTGGGATGTGAACCACTATTCATTGATCGAAATACTCAACAAAACCTTGGTATCAGAACCGATAGGTTTTCTACATACTAACACACTGTTATGCGTAACAAAAAAATATAATAATTCCTTTGTGTTCATGCGAACTATAAGGATCTAAGCTTTATTCTATTATTAAAACTTCTAAAATTAATAAGAAAATTTCATACATCTTTAGAGGCTAGAAGTCTTTTTACTTGAGATCTAGCCCTTGCCACTGAAAGACCTACACTTTCATAATTGAAACATTATTACTCCAAAACATGTTACATGCATATTCATAAATAATATTTTACATTGATAATTTCGATTACAAACGACTAGATACAAACCGACTAAGTTTTAATAAGTTACAAAACTATCCAGGATATTAAAGTTTTTATACAAATGTAAACCTAAATACAAAAGTAATAATATAAACTATTCTAAATCTTCAAACAGTATATGACTATACTGGTTACTTATCTCCTGCAATTGTTAAACATTGAGAGGGTAAGCGGTGACACTTAGTGAGTTCAATAATAGATACAATATAACGTTATGCCATATATATACTTCAATATGGCAGAAGGAAAGAGGAACAATGAACAACAAAGACATATGTGAATCATGCGAAAAGCTTTCCATATCAATCAATGATTTAATTCAATGATATACAATCAATGAGACATAACAATTTCAATACTTGATATACATCAATAACACTTCGGCCCAAATGGCACAGAAGACATACAATTTCAGATTATCATTTTGCTAAAATATACAGGCTTTCAGCCCTACATAGCCCTATGCCAATAGCAGAAGTTATACGAGTCATGCTCTACATGGCCAAAGGCACAAAGCCAATACCAGAAGTGATACAAGACATGCTCTACATGGCCAAATGCATAAATCCGATACCAGAAGAATACGAGACATGCTCTACATGGCCAAAGGCTCAAAGCCAATACCAGAAATGATACGAGACATGCTCTACATGATCAATGATATAAAAATCAAGATAACGCAGGAAAGCACATAACACATATAACACATACCATACAATTGTTCCTATATATTGAACTCACCTTGAAATAACCGGGGGTTAAAATATTAATTTGGGCAGCTATTCGGCTCTAAATATGACTTTCTATGACGAACCCGGGGATTTTAGTTGAAAACTGGCCTTACACGGGCATAGTTTCGACTTGGAAATATAATTTTCTCGGGAACTTCGGAGTGTTGGGACTTGTTTCGGGTGTCGGGGATGATACCAGGACTTCGGGGGGGGGGGGGGGGTTAGGGTAAATTGGGAGAGAGTATAAGGTGTAAAGTGTGAAAGAAATGAGATTTCCTCAACAAAAATACGGTAGCCTCAGTTTCTATTTATAGGGCAGCGAAGCTGCTGATTACACTGGGCGTAAGTCCTCGATGCGTTAGGCGTACTGCGAGGCGGTCTTCTACGCGGGGCGTACATGCGAGGTGTCGGCTGATCGGAACAAGGGATCGGACGGGAAATCCAACATGATATGTGTTCGTCGGATCTAGTGCGCTGGGCGTAAGTACTGTACGTTGGGCGTACACTTCAGACTAGCCTCGAAATTTGTGCCATAACTTCAAAAATTCGTATCTTCTGCATACGAACTCCGTTTTTGACGTTCTTTATATCCACGTGTAGGTGAAATTATGCTCTACATCTTTCATTTAGACCCCGTCGTCTAATTTTGACTTCATTTTTATTATTATATTTTTAACAGGTAAGGACAGGAAAAGTCTGTTAAAATTTCTTAACTTCTTCATCCGACGTCCGTTTTCGTATATCTTTTTACCGTTGTACTACTATTGATGAGACTTCGATTCTTGTTTAGGTTGCATCAGCTAAAAATCACTAGATATTTATTTCTAGTTTTTAGCTGTCTACTACTATACCAAAACTTAGAAAAATCATAACTTCCTCATACGAAGTCAGATTTGGACGTTCTTTTTATGAAAATTCTCGGTTTAACGAGTACTAGGAATTTCATTTAGTCATAACTTCTTCGTTATAACTCGGATTTCGATGAGGTTTTCGCCTAAATGTTTCTAACGAGATTCTTTAAAACTTTCATTAACATTATTTTCACTTATTTCCAACTTCATATTTTCGTTAAATTTTAATATTTGACTTTTGACTGGAATCTTATAAGACTTCCAATACCTTCTGAGTGATTCTAAACATAGTTTTACTTCAATTCTAGTAAAAACTATCTTGTTAGAACTCAACGCTTAATATCATATAATATTATTCAATTTTAAAAATTATAAAACATGATAACTGAACGTGTATGTTACATCCACCGTTGATTCTATGTTAGGATCCAAAGAAAAATCCCTTTAATGATTCACACCCAAGAGCACCAAAAGAGAAAACCACCAAAACCATAGGATATGGGAGGCTAGGAATGAAACTTCAAAAACCATAAAAGTGTTAAAACTTTCTTCCAAGAGGGAAGATAGGCGATGGGGCTAATTTTTTCAAGAGAGAATGAGCGTCTAGGGTTTGATCCTTGGCTCCTTATTTATAGGCCCCGATTACTTATTTATATTTCTATATTTATACATAATTTTAGGCATTATTTTAATACATTTTAAGCTATATTTTGGTTAAATGTAAAGATATTTGGTAATTATTGAGTTAAATTGTATTTTGCAGCCAAAAAGGACATTCTATAAGAAAAATGAGTGAAAACGACAAACATTGGAACTTGGAGGACTGGATCTGGAACTAGGAGCTTAAAGGAGCAAAACTTGAGTTAAATACACTCCCACAACATGGTGTTTTGAAGTCCACAATGTGGCTTCAAGAAAGATCTCTATTATATATGTGATAGAGAAGCTCACGATGTAACAACGTGAAATTTCAAACCGAAATTTTCATTTTTCAAACACAACATAACTCATATAATAGTTTTCAAAATCTCATAAGTGTCAAATGTCATCATAATAAAACATATCCCAGAATCTCAAAAACATAATCCTTTGCCAGTGTGTACAAATCATGTCGGTGCCTTCCCGCGGTCCTCAGAAGTACCTGAAACACATATAACATAAACGGTAAGCACGCATGCTTAATGAGTTCTCCAAAATACCACATACAACACATATTAGCCACTCGAGGCTATAGCTATATAAGACCTTCTGGTCCATGTGTCTCAGTGGACCTTCCGGCTCCACAACTCCGGTAGACCTTCCAGCCCTACCCTGATGACCTTCCGGTCCTACTTTGTTGACATTCCAGTCCAACCCAATCGACCTTCCAGCCCGATCATGCAACTCATGACATAACATATACATATCACATAGAGTCATACAAACATCATAGCACATAAGACCTTCCGGTCACACATAATTTGAAACGACCCAAAAATCACGACTAAAATTTTTCTTTAAAACATTACTAAGATCATTTTTATAAGGAAAAAGTATCAAAAACCATAACATAATTTCATTGTATTAATTCAAAACATAAACTGATTATAAGAGTTAAACATCCCAGGCTAGCTGACTATGGTGTGTGCACTTCAATCTCTCCGAGCTCCTCTTTTGAAAATTGAGTACCTGAAACCAAAAATTGAAACTATAAGCACGAAGCTTAGTGAGCTCCCCCAAACTACCACATACCATACAATAACATATAAAGCACATACTGGGCCTTGCCCACTGCATTGGACCGAGGTCCGGACTAACTGGGGCCTTGCCCCCTACATCGGACCGAAGTCAGGAAATTGACTGGGACCTTGTCCCCTGCATCGGACCGAAGTTTGGACTAACTGGGGTCTTGCCCCCTGCATCGGACCGAAGTCCGGAAGCTGACCGGGACCTTGTCCCCTGCATCGGACCGAAGTACGGACTAACTGGGGCCTTGCCCCTTGCATCGGACCAAAGTCTGAAAACTGACTGAATATAGCATAGCATAACATATCAACTAGAATGAACAAATATATTGCATACTACATCGGGCCGTAGCCCGGAACACATAACACATAACACATAAATCCTGTCTGAGCCACGAAGGTATCAAACATACTAACTACTGCATCGGACCAAAGTCCGGAAACTACTGCTAACTGAACGGGTCGGCATTATGGCCGTAGACCCATTCCTACTGGAAGGAAACTCACCTGAACTGCTGAACTCTGCTGGTAACCCTCTGGCTGCTAACCGACAATCGTCTGGAGCGCTGCTCCTCTAACTCTCCGAGCTACCAAAATCAAAGTAACACTTAGTCCGACTGTCCTCCAAAAGTCAACTAACTCAACTCTTATCAAAGTCAAAGTCCTGGTCAAGGTCAACCTTCCAGGTTGACCCTACTCGCCGAGTCAGCCTACTGACTCACTGAGTTCACTGATTTTCGAGTTGTGTCCTGTCCAACTCACTGAGTCCCCACTCAAATCACAGATCTGAGTCTAGACTCGAAGGGTTTTGGGTTTCGCGACTTGACTCGCCGAGTCCAAGAACATACTTGCCGAGTCCAGGGCAATCTTCAACAGACTTGTCGAGTTGTTCATCCAACTCGTCGAGTTCGTCTCCATCTTCATACTACTCACCGAGTCTACTCAAAGGACTCGCTGAGTCTATTCAGTCCTTAATCCATGCAGTGGCTTTTCGAGACCAACAGGGACTCCAACTCATAGATCCATACTTCTAAGGCCTATTCCTCACGTAAAGTGGCAAACTTTACGTGTAGATAAAGAGATCTATGCTTAAAACACTCCAAACTAGGGTTTAAGACAAAGAGGCTTCACTATCAACCCAAGGACATATGCTTTATGATTCTCTAGTCCAAGATACACTCAGATCTGAAGTAGAAACTTCAGATCTGGGCTTCTAACTCGAAATGGTTCTTAAACATGGCATAAAAGCCCCAAATCTCATAACCAAGGTTGATCTATATGCAAAATAGGGAAGGTAACGATTCATTACCTTCAAATGCTCTGGAGTGTTCCACCAACTCTGGATCCAAGGCGTCTTCTTGCACCACTATGACTATCTTCTCTTCCAAGCTCCAAATTACATCACCAAGGGTAGATCTTGCTCCAAAAACGATTATGGCGGCTAGGGTTTGGTGTTTTGGGTTAGAGAGGCAGTAAAGGAACCCTGGGGAAGAGAATAAGACATTTAAATAGGCTCCAAGTCTCGGATTTAAGGTTTTCCTTGCTCAGACCCAACTCGCTAAGTCCACGAGCCGACTCACCGAGTTGGTCACTTACTCGATCCCCCGGATCCCGCTCCGACTCGTCGAGTTCCTCCCTGGATTCGACGAGTCCACTCCTTTGACTTAGGGTATTCTTTCCTTTTCTTGGCCTTTCTGATCTTGGGTGTTACAACTCTCCCCCACTTAAACTAAACTTCGTTCTCGAAGTTTGCTATGGCCAACTTCCTGCGAACTGCCTCCAACTCTCTGTCTGGGAAAAAAATTAACACCCTAACCCTTGTGGACTACCTCCGCAGGCCTTACGCCCAGTCATCCTGGATGACATAATCCTCACAGATAAAACTTCCCGAGTACTTATGTTGAAGCTCTAGGGGTTAACTCTTCTTTACCTTGTGCCTTCCCTGACCTTGCCAAGGCAACGTTCCATAACCAACTAGCTCCCCTATCACTGGGAAGGACCTATCCTTCCGAATTCATTACTCCCGACACCTTCAGTGCTGGTCACTACTTCCGGTACCTACTGAATGCTTTTTACTTTTATAACTTAATACTGAGCACCCGACCCAGCGGATGGATCAGATAATCCTTCAAGTAAAAGGTTCATCCCTGCAACGCTTAAGAATCATACGAGAGCTGCACAACAAGGTCAAAACCTCCCTTCTGAGATTATCCAACACTGCTGTGAGAGGCGTAGTACCCTCAGTCAACTTTCTGCCTCTTACCATACTTCCCTTATCGCTACTACCACTGACTGAAAATTCTGTTGCCTCTCATCCGCCTACCGGATGCACTGAAACCACCTAGGTCCAATTAATCTGCCTGGACTTGCAGTCCGACACAAAATTAATACTTACCATAATACTGCAACTATCTGAAACACTGAACGGTCTGGAACACTGAACTGCCTGAAACACTGAACTGCCGGAACACTGAACTGCCTGAAACATTGAATTGCCAGAAACACTGAACTGCCTGAAACACTGAACTGTCGGAAACACTAAACTGCCCTATGGCTGTTTTCTAGAAAATCTCGAGACCTTCCTGGTTTCCAACCATTCATCGGTCATCTGCAACACCGATTTCCAACTCAACTGTGGAGCCCAAGGACTCCTTACCTAGTCACTCCCACGACTTCTGCATGAAACCTTTCATCAAAACTAGTTTCTGATGGGTTTTGGTCATAAGACATCCTATGTGCTCATACAAACCCTAATGCTTGGATCTAGGTTTCTCTATTGTGATGCTTTGAATCCAAGACTATAAACCCTAATTCTAGCATATGGAAATCAATATAAACATATAATTAGGTTTAAGATATTACCTTGATTGTTATGTAGTAATAACAATCCCAATTCCTCCTTGAATTGACTTTGGAAGGCTTAGAGTCACAAGTGTCACTCCTCTAATGGCTTACAAACACCATAAGCAAGTGGAGAAGGTATAAAGAGAGAGGAGAGAGGTAGGAATTCGTCCTTAGGACTTCTTGGGAAGGCTTAGACGAATTCATGAGCCTTAGGGGGTTTATATAGGTTTGGGATTAGGGTTTCAGTCCTTATCCTTATCTAGTTACTTGCCCATCAAGCAACCATAAGATAAGCCTTGAAAATCCCTATCTCTTGGACCTTGGACGATTTTAAGGATATCCTTATCCTTGAATTCGTCCATCCTTTAACAAGGATAACCATTTCCCTATTTTGCAACTATCACATAATTACAATTCAGCCCCTCTAGTTTAATTAATTACACTTGATCACAAAATTAATTCTTAATTAATTATTGACCAATATTAATTAAACAAATATGATTTCTCCTTTAATATATTATTCTCATAACATATTAATAAATCATAATAACCTCTCTCTCTATTTATTTCTCCAATCAAGTTGCTTTGGTGAAGGCAACCCAAAAGGACCATGCACCATCGGGTCAAGTACATACCAAAATAGTTATGGACTTAGACACTAATCCAACAGTCTCCCACTTGGATAAGTCTAACAACTATTATGCGTATGACTTTGGATCCCGATCTGCAATCGTAGCTTTCCAAAGCCGCTGTCAACTCTGATCATATCAGATACGCGTGTCCTTAGATAAGGGATCATATATTCCTCCATTCTAGATATCATATGAGACATGATTTCAAATCATTCTCTTTGTACTACTTCTCGATTTCTGATTTATGACGACTGACTAATTGAACAAATCAAATTAGCCCTAGCCCGGCTGAGCATTTACGTTTGTCATCACTAAACCATCGAGGGGCCCAAAGATATCGCCTGTATCCTACTTTGAATAAAAGGAATGGATAAACTTTGATACAATGCTCGCTTGCACTACGCACCGAATCACACACAACAATATGTTTTATAACACAAAGTTACTAGTGCGTTTACATATTATCAATGTGCAATCGATTCGCAAGATACAACTCACACATCTCGGTTTCAAGAATATAAGATGTTATCGTCTCACCAATCACTCGTGATACAATCCATGGAGAGATCCAAGTGAGCGTGGGTTTAATCCGATGCTCAAATCATATTCGTAAGCACTCATGAACGTTGCAACAAACATTTGCTTATGTCTAATACTCTTCTAGACAATCCAGACACCAATTCACAACAGTCTTCATTCATATCTACTTCCAACATATGAACGACTGTGGCCCGTTTGAATAATTCGATTATTCTTAATAAACTCAATTATTCTGGAAGTCAAAACATGCAAATGTGAAACACAAGAATAATACTAATCCCATATGGCCTCAAACCTTTGAGTATAAATAAAACGCCTTTTATTTATCACCATATTGATTACTCATTATTTGTCGTTTCGGGTAATCAACTTCTTACTTGAATTACAACACGTGTCCCATGCTCCTATCATGCACACAATGTTTTCCTATGGTTCTTACTTTGTGAAATAGATCACATTGAACACATTTCCAATCATTCTCATTTCACAACTCCAAATCCATTTTTCATAAGTTTAAGAATATCAAATTCTTGCCACTTATAGTATATGCTAGATTCTAACATTTTATGCAACTTACCCTTTCGTAATGCCAATGCACCAAAGTCACAAAGACTATTGCCAATGATATTACAAAGTCCTCTATCGGAGATTGTTACAAGACAATTCCTTAGATATGATGTCTCTCACTCAAAGTACATTCCTTTGAACATCCTTTTGCATAAAAGTTTCTAATTTAGACATAGATTTTCAATATTCAATTCCCAATATGGACACGCTTCCATATTTTCCATATGACAACTCATTCTTAATAGAATCTTATCTATTCGTAATGATGTCAATATGGTCCATCCGGTATGGAGACATTTCCATAATTTCCATATGACAACTCATTCTTAATAGAATATTTTCTATTCATAATAATGTCGATATGGTCCATCCAATACCATGCTTCCAACTACTCACAAGCGACCAATCCTCGTCGAACTTTGGATTGTCCTTTGATAGTTGTTTAATTATTTTAGTCAAAACCGATTCTAGTCCCTTTTCCCTCTAAATGCGCTAGACATTTGGAAAATTTTAGAATGGTCAAACATTAAAGCATTCGCAATTGATCCTATACCCGAAGCGTATGGGACACGACGCATAATGTTTTATTTGCTATGTTCTCAAAATTCGAATTGTGAAGAGGAATGCCGTAATCATAATCAAAATTTTAAGAACACTCTATGTACCTTTGACTAAGTTTATTAACATTTCTCAACCTAATCCTTTAGATTTGAAATGAAGCATAATATTCTCTCCCTTAATTATAGCAAAACAACCTTTCAACCCTAACAACTTTGCAAAGTATGACTCTTGTTTTCTATAATTAATGTTACCAACTTTGTAATACGTGCCTTAATAATCATACAATCATAACATTTATGCTCCCACTATCATGATGATTATTATAAAACATAACACTTATGCTCCCACTAGCTTCGACATGTATTCATAAACATCTTAACTTTCAAAAATCAATACTTATTGAATTTTTTAAGTTCATGTTTCTAATACTTAATGCTTTGATAATCTTTTATCGAGGCTTTTTGAACTTATACACCTTTGCCTTCGATAGTTCATATGTGTGTCTAAACACTTAAGACTAATTGCCAAACCTCACAATTCAAATTATGGAAAGGGATACCGTAACCATAATTGAATTCAAGAATGCAATTTTACAATCACTATCTTCTTAAAATCTTTCGTAGTGAAAGCATTTCCTCACAATCATTTTCATGAAGGAAGAAATCTTATGACACTTAGATTTAAACGGTGTATGTGTTCCTATCCATGTGAATTTGTTAAAATCAAAGTTTACGACAAATTCAAACTCATATGGACCGAACTTTCTTAATCTTGATTTCTTGCCTTATGGTAGCACAGCTGCCCACCATGTCTTCCAAGTAGTTAAGCAGCTCACCCTTTCCTATCAATGTACCTTTCATTGATTAAGGTGCTTTGCCTTTTATGCGTTCAAAATGAGAACTCATAGAACTCTCATGCATAATTAACTCGATTGGATTGGCACAGAATCAAAATAATGTCATCACGATAGGTTGTAAACCTCAACTCGTGTGCTAGTGATGATTGATAAGGTTTATTTGATTTGTTCTTGAAACCTTTCAAGACCATTAAGACTCCCACTGACTCTTTGACATATAAGATTCTCTTGTCAAAACATTTCTTGACAAACAAATATTCAAGAGTTAGTGTAGGTTTTATCAAAACTCTTCATAAATTGGTCCTAGTTGGTCTTTGTCTTATCTAAGACATCACAACTTATCACATTTAATGAATATTTTAAACCTTCTTAATACTTTTCACTCATTGTCACAATCTTAACTCTAAGACTTGTTTTGGAACGAAGTATGATTGACTTCTTGATTTGACCATTTCTTCAATCTTTGATTCCTCTTCTTGGACATACTATTGTACCAAGACTCACTTAGAGGATCAATTGAGATATGGTTTTTAATCATTAAGACCTATCATAAAGCATATAAGGTACTCTCCCTTCTTCTTAGAATGGAGAAACTTTTATCTTTCTGCCTTCTTGATTCTTCTTATTCGTTTTGCTATTGATTTAAACTTTTTCAATCAATTCAGAATTACACTTAATCTTATAAGTATAATCATATTTACTAAACCTTTAGTAAATTATGACGAATATCTCGTTACTCTTATGGTGGATTTTGATCAACACACAACTTTGTGTACTCGATCTCCTAGTCCTTCACTTGACACTTTGTCAATGAATTAGTCTAATTTCCAAATATGAAATTTCACATTCATCGTGCAACCAAGTTGCATGATTCCAAGTTTCTATCCAATTGAAACTTGGGCGATGAGTAACTCTCCCTATTTGGTAAATTCTCGACTTTCCATAAATAACCAAATCCATTATTGCTAATAATAGAAACATTTTAGCATCAATTTTTCATACACGCCATTGTAAGGATAAATAAATAAAATTTAAAGTCAAAATTTATTTTATTGCTGAAAAATTTGTCCTTACAATGCAACTCATTAAAAAACTTATGCTAATACATCTTTCTTAGCAATCTAATTCTAACTCTAAGTAGTAGCTCAAGAATCTAATCTTCGAGAAACGCGATCGAAATCCATTCCTTCACGGTTAGATTCTGCTCACTTCTTCCCTTAAGCTTCCTTTCTTTTCTTCGATCCTACAAAAAACATCAATTGTAATCTTATCACATTATGTATTCAGAATCTAGAATGAAGCTTAAAAGAGTTAGTCAATGGATTTTACCTAAATTAGAGCCATACGTTTCGACTCTCCCATCTCTTAGATCTCTTAGGTAAATAGGGCAGCTTCGTCTCCAATGCCCCTTCTCTTGGCAATAAAAGCAAATCGACTCTTTTGGAACAGGACATGGAACTACTTCAGACATCGCCTTTCGCTTATGATCAAAGTTTTCGATCATAGCATGTCTTTCGTTGCCATTGTCTATATCCATAGAGGTCTCGAAGGCAGATTCACCAATCAACTTTGCTTTTCTATTGTGCCAAATCATTGCAGATTCAGCAGCAATAAGCATATAGGTGAGATCTATAAGGGTCACGTCGTAGTTCATCATATAGTACTCTCTTACGAACTCACTATATGAGTTGGGAAGTGACTGAAGAACCCAATCAACAGCCATTTCCTCACAGACAACGGATCCCATCATTCTTAACCTATCAATGTGTGACTTCATCCCTAGGACGTGTGCACACACCGGCTTTCCTTCTTTATGTTTAATTGCCAAAAGGGCTTGAGTGAGCTTGAACTTTTCAAGCCTTCGAACTTGTGGGTTAGGGAGAATAATAGGAGGAGGAGGAGGAAGTGAAGCATGATTTCTTGTTCCTCGATCGAATCGTGGAATATCATCTTCATGTGGAATGCTTGTTCCACGGGATTTGGGAAGACCATAGTTGTCGAACTTTGACATCTACAAAACGGGAGAAAAACGAATTCAAGTTAGTTGATAGATTGAGTCCTTAGTAAATCACCCAAATGAAATACTAAGGCTAGGACCCAACACAATATTCTACAACTCGGGAGAGGGATGCCGTAACCCTAATTGCAGAGTATTTGAAGGTAAGTGAATGACGATTCACTAATTTCCACCATGAAAAACAAAAAAGAAATTTAAGTTTTAAATCTATGAAAACTCCTAGATCCTTTGAGATTCATTGAACTTTCAATGGCATGTTTAAATCTCAATATGCCCCTGTTGTTTGTGACTGGGATGCCGAGGATCACAAAGCGGGTGTGAATAACCATGCAAACTTACATGGTGCCCTCACATGTTACAGTCACCTATTCGATGTGCCGGTAAACCACACACGCTCCACCGAACTATGACAAACATTGAGTCACCCTTTGCTACCTTTGCTTAGAACCATTTAGTGTGCCGGTAAACCACACATGCTCCACTAACGTCTTCGCAAGGGCACAAAGTGTAATTTCATGGAGTTGCATCAATTCACTTTTGCCTAAGTAACTAAGATTGGGAATTTGTAAAACATTTAGTTACTTTTGTATATCATTATACTTATAATGGAAGGTTTTTGTCCCATCCTACCCATTCGGCTAACGACCCTCCACTAGTCAAGAGTGCGGTGGGTAAGAGTGGATACCCATTCAATCGCCATTTTATAGGCAATTTCCTTAAACACCCCTTATAGACCAGCTTCGTGAATGAGGCCTACTAACAGTAAGACTGACTTTTACTCATACATATATATAATGTTAGACTTTTAATGTTATATATATATATATATATATATATATATATATATATATATATATATATATATATATATATATATATAGGGTGTATTTTAACACTTTTAAAATACTATGTGGTTAAATTTAACAATTATACCTTTAATTCAATTAAATTGTAAACCTAAACTTTTATGGATTTATTAAACTTCTTTTAATTATACACCTTAATTATTAATAAAACCATAAGGGTGTGATTTGAATCTTTTCAAAACAATACTAGGGTTTTAGAATTTAACATTCCTAACTAAACTTTTAATCAACTTTTAAATTCCAAAACTTGAGGGCAAGTTTTGAAACATTTTTTTTCAAAACATTAGGATTTCAACTATTTAAATTTCAAAACTACAAAACTATTGGGTTCAAATTTAAACTATAAAACCTTAAGGGTAAAATATGAAACTTTTCATAACAACAAGGATCAAATAACAAATAATCTAAACTAACATTTAATTACATAATTATCCAAATTTGATTTGTTTAATGATTTCTTGCAAAACAATTTATCAATTTACTCAAAATAATTAATCAATTATCTTATAAGGAAACAATTATCTTATTAATTGATAAATATCTTCAATTAGATAAAAAATATAGTCAAATATATCATATAATCAGATTAATATTGATCTAACATGATAAGGTAACTATCCCAATGCAAAAACAGCAAGAAATCTCGAGATAAGCTCTATCTGACGAGTTGACTCGTCGAGTCACCTTGGACTCGGCGAGTTCATCTATGGACTCGGCGAGTCCAGCCTCCAAAACACCAAAAATCAAAATTTTCAGATATACAATGCATCAATACAATTGAAACCAAGCTAGGCTCTGATACCACTGATGGGTTTTGGTCATAAGACATCCTATGTGCTCATACAAACCCTAATGCTTGGATCTAGGTTTCTCTATTGTGATGCTTTGAATCCAAGACTATAAACCCTAATTCTAGCATATGGAAATCAATATTAACATATAATTAGGTTTAAGATATTACCTTGATTGTTATGTAGTAATAACAATCCCAATTCCTCCTTGAATTGACTTTGGAAGGCTTAGAGTCACAAGTGTCACTCCTCTAATGGCTTACAAACACCATAAGCAAGTGGAGAAGGTATAAAGAGAGAGGAGAGAGAGGTAGGAATTTGTCCTTAGGACTTCTTGGGAAGGATTAGACGAATTCATGAGCCTTAGGGGGTTTATATAGGTTTGGGATTAGGGTTTCAGTCCTTATCCTTATCTAGTTACTTGCCCATCAAGCAACCATAAGATAAGCCTTGAAAATCCCTATCTCTTGGACCTTGGACGATTTTAAGGATATCCTTATACTTGAATTCGTCCATCCTTTAACAAGGATAACCATTTCCCTATTTTGCAACTATCACATAATTACAATTCAGCCCCTCTAGTTTAATTAATTACACTTGATCACAAAATTAATTCTTAATTAATTATTGACCAATATTAATTAAACAAATATGATTTCTCCTTTAATATATTATTCTCATAACATATTAATAAATCATAATAACCTCTCTCTCTATTTATTTCTCCAATCAAGTTGCATTGGTGAAGGCAACCCAAAAGGACCATGCACCATCGGGTCAAGTACATACCAAAATAGTTATGGACTTAGACACTAATCCAACAGTTTCCACTAGTCATCCTGTCACTATGGACCTAACAACCTCCCGATCCAACCGACCGGGTCCATACGTCGAATCCTGACATCAACAAATCCAAGACTATAATGATGGCTCCCAGACTAATGGTAGCCCTGAACATACACGAACCCCAACGGTTCACTGCTTCCCTGATCTCATAACTGTGCTGACGATCCATTTGTCGCATTGCTGGCTCAACCATGACTAAACCCTCTGGAAAATCCGAAATCCAACCCGTGGATTTCCATATCCTCACTGCTGCACCCAAACTAGCGGGTACTACTGCTTCCCTAGCGTCCAAACAACGCGCTCATGCTGTCTACTAACATGGAGAATGCTACGGCTACATCCGTAGACTTACAACTCCCTAATACTATCTACTGCTAGTGAATGATACTGCTACCCCCCGCAGACTTACAACTCCCTTATACTATCTACTGCTAGTGAATGATACTGCTACCCCACGCAGACTTACAACACTCTACTACTATCTGACTGCTTTACTAATCACTATTCCGAGGACATCCTAACTATCCCTAGTTCTGCTAGCAATTCCTCATCCTGACTTCTCAAAATAAGTCCTCAATCATCGAATGCTACATCAACCTTGACATCTTATATCCTTGATACAATTAGCATTCCGTCGACGAATTCTTCGACTTGGTTCCCAAACCAGCCGTCTACCAAACCGAATACATGAAATTACCTTTGGGAAGTTTCCAAACTTCCAACTCCTAAATCCGCACAACCCTGCATGCTGTCTCTGCCACTGACTACTAACACGGAAGCATCTCTTGCTAACCATTCTCAAGATCCTCATTCATACTCAATAGAGTCCTATCGGCGGTCCTCCAACCTGGATTCCCAACCAGCTACTAACCATCTCGATTACATGAACTAACTGTTGGAAAGTTCCTCAAACTCCCAATCCTGAACTCCTTGATCCATCAATTGTTATGCTATTATCCTTTCTCCTCAGAGGTTGCGTACTCATTCTGGGTCAGCATGCTCTTACCCTCGTATACTCGGATGTGATAACCCGAAATTTACCCCCTCATTTTATCCTCTTTTCCGTTAATAAGACTCGCTTTATTAAGTGGTCTGTTAACCTTTTTGGATTAGGTTAATTAAATTGGGACTTTATTATGACTTCATAAGGGTTGGAAAAATTAGAAACACCCTCAATTTTCCCTTGAAAAATTTTAGTTTCAGTCAAGTCAAAATACGACCATTTAATCGGGTGCGACCAAAAGCCCCGTTTAACGTCAGTATTGGGAAGATTTCCACAGAGCCACAAGCTCAACCTCTATATAAGGGGGAGTGGACTCCATTTACACCCTTTTCACTCTCTCTCTTCACTCTCTCTCTACAAGTTGCTTTCGATCCAAAAAATGCCCATTTCGAGCCCCGAACTAGTAAGTGATCTACCCTAACTTGTTGTTTAGCTCATTTAACATGCAAATTCGTGTTTAAGACATCCAATAGGGGCCAAATCATGTGTTTACAGCCCAAGATCACTCTTGCACCGTAAACACCCTTAAGTGGGGTTTTGAAGCCCCAAAACCCTGCTAAATAACCCCTAGGGCTTAGATATGACTTGTGGACTTACACCTTCGAGCTTAGAACACCAAAACCTTGTATTTTGAGGAGTAAAAATGAGTTTACGGACCAAGATCACTCTTGGACCATAAACCCCTCTTCAAGGGCCGTGAACACCTTTTAAGGTGTTAGAATTTCCCTCAAACACCTCCTATGGCTCGGGTAGATGTCTAGAATCAACCACAATTGAAGTAAGGGCTTTAAACATTAAAGAAACTATGGAAATAGGAGTTTACGACCGTAAACCCCCCAAGGATTGGTCCATGGGCCGTAAACTCCCTTAAAGAGGCCAAATGATGCCCTAACTTCCCTATATGGCTTGGAAAAATGCATAGAACTATATACCCTTTCATTTAAGACCTTAAAACATCCAAGAAAACACCACCCATGAGTTTACGACCATAAACTCATGGGGATATGGTCTTAGGGCCGTAAACTCTATAAAGAGTTTACTCTTGAAGAGTAAACTCCCTAGCTAGGCCATACACTCACTTATTGCAACCCAATAGCCTCCTAGCACTTGACCAAAGTGTTTTCTGCACATTAGGATGCTTAAACATGTTTAATTAGTATTATAAACACTAATTGTATGTAAACATATGTCATCATATGTTATTAGGTCATTAAGTGGGTTCAAGTCTTCACTTGACACCGAGCACCCTACCGACACCTCCGTCCGATCCACTTACAACAGGTGAGTTCATACCCTTGAATTAACATTTTAAATGGTTTTAACTGCTTTTATAGGGGGGAATACAATTTGAACTGTACAGTTATTAATAAATCGCATGTGATTAATAACTGTATAGCAAATGGATTTCACATGTTAAACTGTTTCATCTAACAAAAGGTTTTCCCAATCTCGCTTTCAATTCTTGTTTAAGTATGAATATCTCTTTAAAAATTTTCATAAGTATTCGAAAGGTTTTCCGAACATTTTTTAAAGATTTTCCTTAGGTTTTCAAAGTTTATTTATAGAATGACATCAAGTCGCAATTTCTTGTTAAAGGTTTTCCGAAGGTTTTGTCAAAGTATCCCTCTACTCTTTTACTTCGTATCCTTCTATGCTTTTATTTCGTTAAATGCATGCCTATATTTGTATTGTTATATAAATAATGTTTAAAGGACTTAGGAAGGCTGATGGGTTTTGGCCATAAGAACATCTTATGTGCTCATACAAACCCTAATGCTTGGATCTAGGTTTCTCTATTGTACATGCAAGTTATCCAAGACTATAAACCCTAAATCTAGCATATGATAATCAATATAACATATAAATAGGTTTTAGATCATACCTTGATTGTTATGTAGCAATAACAATCTCAAATCCTTCTTGAATTGACTTTAGAAAGCTTAGAGTCACAAATGTCACTCCTCTAATGGTTCACAAACACTAAGAGCAAGAGGATGAAGAGGAGAAGAGAAGGAGAGACCCAAAAGCCATCCAAAAACCCTAAGGAGTTACTTGACCACGTTTTTTTGGTGCTCTAGGGATCTTTAAATAGTGAAGCTATTAGGGTTATCAAACAAGGAAACCCTAATTTGGATGCTTAAGCCCTAAGCAACCCATGGACTCCTTTCCTTGAAGGCCTAGGACGATTTCTAACCCATAGAATTCGTCCACCCCTTTAATATGGAGTCCATTAGCTCAATATTCAACTATCAGACAATTGACAGTTCTAGTCCCCTTTATTTAATTAATGTCTTTTAGCCACAAAATTAATTCTTATTAATTCTTGACTAACATTAATTAAACAATATGATTTCTCCTTTAATATATTATTCTAATAATATATTAATAAATCATAATTAATCCTTTCTCTCCATAATTCATCCTATCAAGTTGCTTTGGTGAAGGCAACCCAAAAGTACCATGCACCATCAGGTCAAGTACATACCAAAATAGTTATGGACTTAGACACTAATCCATCAAAGGCTAGTTCGCCATGTTTCCTTTTCCTTGTTTGGATGTGGTCTGGTGGGTATCGGATATCCGTCCGAAGGTCGTTTAAACATTAGTTATATATCATGAATACACGTATAGACATTAAGGTTTACATCGACTAGTTCATTTCCCTTGGGTAGCAAGGGCATCCTTCCATTCATCATTCATAGATTCAGTGACACTAGTAACTATTATAGGAATAGTTAGGAGGTTCTATTTACTCTTTCTAGTACGAGAATTCCAAAGGAGTCAGTTCATTTGCGAGTCTATATCATTTCCCCAGCGCCTCTAATAGAATTCAGTATACAAGATGCATTTTCAGGACACGGATTTCCCCGTGGTCCAGTTGGTAACCAGAGTCTCCTGTAGGGAGAGCGGGCATTGTGTGTATAGATCTATACGGGACTAACACTCCCGCACCCTGACTGCTAGCTACAGTCCACGGCCTACCAAGCCAAGGGGTGACAAATGTCACATTATTATGATGCTTGTAGGGCGTTAGGTACTCTAGTGTCAATTAGTATGGTTACGAGTATCTCCATGTTTACCTTATAATTCATGGCCTTAAGGTAACGAGAATTTAACATTGTATTCTTGAAACAACTGTCACACCCCCAAACCAAGTATGGCGGAAACGTCCGGGGGTGGATGACTTCATGTATAGTATCGTCACAACAATGGTAATAATGAAGAAAGTAAACACAACCAACATATATATAATTGAAAGAGTTACATCGTTTTAGTGGTTACATGTTTCCAAATCAATTACAATATGTTGACAAAAATATAAAATGTTTGACGTCATAACGTCCCATACTCAAAAGCACTTGATTACCTGCTTAGTGATTGCCTGAGAATACAAGTAGTTTGAAAAAGTGTCAACACAAAGGTTGGTGAGTTCATAAGCATTTGTATGTATTTTTATGAAAAGTTTTCTCTTGTAAAAGTAGTGGTCGTTCCAAAAAAAAATCCAATATTTTTCTTTTAAAATGTTATGTGAGAGTGGTCTTAAACCCGGAGACGGAAGTGTTCAAGTAAATTTACTATACTAATAGTAAAATAATGCAAGTTTAAATCTACATAAACTCGTTTGATTTTGATGAATTCCCCGTAAATTCCTTGTTTGTTAATACTTAAAGTGAGTTATTATAACCATGCTATGACCTAGAGTGCCTGAAACGATGTTCTTCAGGCGTCGGAATTGGTATGACATTTGTCACATCAGACCTGCCGGTCTAGCTGTTGCAAGCAGCTCTGGTGTGGGTTTGTCAGACCCAATATAGATCTATATACAACCATCACGCTCTCCCTCGAGGAGACTTTGGTTACAATACAAGACTTATTAATACTTTGAAGCAAATGTCTCACAAAAGTCATTAACGAATTTACATGTGATGTGATGAAAATCCCTTTTGTATAAATGTACCCTTTTTGTATTATGTGAACTTCGTGATGTATCATAAATTATACCTATTATAATTTATCAAACCAGGGGTATGTATGGTAATGTACATATTTTATCCTCATAATTGCTTATTCCATTGATGGTATGTAATGGATGAACTTTGTTAAACTATATGACATTTCTATACCTTAGTTTGCCAAAATCCAATCATTTAACTAATGTATGTATATAATTTAAGACAAAAATGTCACAAAATACGATAACATATAGTCATATAAGAGTATACACCTTGCTCAACATGTTACAAGGTGAAATAGAATTTATAGAGTTTTCCAGCCAATTAACAATTCTGTTACTGTTCAAAGAAAAATTATAGAAAATTCATACGAAGGCAAAAACTGGATCCGTAAATTCTGGGAGTTCACAAAATGTGTCTAGTTTGTTCATAATTTTTATTATGATTTTTAGACGGCTCAAACTCAAGAAAAAATGCTCATTTTCACAGACTGGTCCGGATTGGGAGCTACAGTGATAGGCTGTTTTGCAAAAATCATCATAAATTGTAGAAAAAATGTATGGAGACGTGCAAGTAGTCATTTTAAAGCTAAGAACGTGAACTATTTGCGCCTAATACAGTTTTGAAAACTAAAATGTTTAAGTTTCCCAAAACAGTCCGTGAATGGAGTCCAAATTTTCTGATGAAGGCTGTTAGAAAAGTTTAGATATGTTATTGGTGTTTTAACTTGTATTCTCCCCCTAAAAACTTAAGAAAACATGAAAATGGAAGGTTATGAACTCACCTTCTGAGATGTAAGTGAACGGATGTTGAAGGAGGGAAGTGTTCAACTCAAGAACATGTGAAAGATTGCTTGAAGAATCAAGAGTCTAGCACAATTTATGATGAAATCTCGAGTAAGAATCAAGGAGTTGAGTACTAGGAAGTGTAATAATCATGGGAAGGATGAAATTTACTTACCAAGAATGCAAGAAAACTTGGTGACCAGCCTTGGAAATCTCAAAATTTGATGGAGGAAGTTAGAGAGGAAAGTGGTGTTTGATCCTTAGTAAAATGGAAGCAATTGAGTGAAAATGAGGAGAGAGGAGATAAGTCCAGCTCTAAGGACGTGATGTTGACTGAATTTTGAGTGGAAGGGTACAAAGAAATGACAAGGTATGGTGAAGAGGGGTGTGGGTTAGTCATAGAGTGGGTATGGGAGGTTGCTTGTGTCATAGGCTAAAGAAAAGTCAACACTCATACTCTTGCATCCCTCTCACACTCCTTGGATGAGTTTGATCTCGACAACATGAATTTATAGTAAGAAATGAGGCCTTATAAGTTAAAATACAGTTTTGAGTGAAAATCCCGCTTTAAAATGATGAAAAACGGGCTAAAAATGAGGTTGTAGCTGAAAACCGGGAAAAATGGGGCCTCTTGCGAAGCCCTTAGGAATTGCCTAACAGGCTTCGGATATTAGGATCCTTGAGGCTTCGTGCCTCGGAACTTGGGGTCCTTGAGGCTAGAGGCTTCAGATCTTAGGGTCCTTGAGGCTAAGGCTTCAGATCTTAGGGTCCTTGAGGCTGAGGCTTCGGATCCTTGGTCCTTGAGGCTGAGGCTTCGGATCTTAGGGTCTGGAGGCTTTGCACTTCGCATGTTTGGATCTTGAGGCTTCGCATGTTTTGATCTTGAGGCTTCACATGTTTTGATCTTGAGGCTTCGCATGTTTTGATCTTTAGGCTTCGCATGTAAAAAGATCTTGAGGCTTCGCATGTTTGATCTTGAGGCTTCGCATGTTTGATCTTGAGGCTTCGCATGTTTGGAGCTGGAGGCTTCACATTTTGGGGCTGGAGGCTTTGCATTCTGGGTCCTTCTTTCTCGTTTTCACCCCTTTTAAAGCCATTTTTGACCCGGTTTAGGGTCGGGATGACCCCTATGATAGAAAAATTTTGAGGGGTGTAGTTTTTGAGAGAGATTCTCATACAAAGAGAGATTAGGGAGAGATTAGACATTCTTGGAGAGATTTCTCATACAAAGAGAGATTTGGGAGAGATTGGACATTCTTGGAGAGATTTCTCATACAAAGAGAGATTTGGGAGAGATTGGACATTCTTGGAGAGATTTCTCATACAAAGAGAGATTTGGGAGAGATTGGACATTCTTGGAGAGATTTCTCATACAAAGAGAGATTTGGGAGAGATTGGACATTCTTGGAGAGATTTAGATAGACTCTGATTTTGACCTTATTGAGTGATCAAGCTCACAACGTGAGATTCGTGAACCAAGTTAAGCCATATTTTAGTGCCCTACTAGCTCTTGATGAGATATACTATAGTGTTTTGTCAGTTTGGTTCATCGCTTAACATTGTTTTAAGTTTAAGGAAAGCTAAATTTACAAGTTTTAAATTGAGGATTTCTCATTTGGATATCGAGCTGTACAACTTTCAACGTAAGGAAAACTCTAGTACACAAAGGCCATCTAAGTTGTCAGCTTTGTCTTGACCAGAATTTGACGGTTTTCACAACAACACTCTTAGGATTACTTCCATGTTTTAGACCTTGCTAGCTGTATCATTCATTTGATACTGTCTGGGGTCTGCGTTTCTTTGTTTTAGACCTTGCTAGTCGTATCATTCATTTGATACCGTATGGGGTCTGTGTTTCCCTTTGTTACACTGAGCCAGGGGTATCATTCATTCAATACTCTCCTGGAGTCTATGATTTCTTTTGCCTTAGTCAGCAGTATAACTGCTGAGGCATATGTTATTTTTCCCTAGTAATTGTATTCTCCTACTTTCTTTATAAGAAAAAATACCGTACTTTGGTAACGATAGCATCTAAGGGAAAATTACTCTTTAAACACAACTCTGTCGAGTCTTGGTAGAAGACTGCTTTTATTTAGAAAATATAGGATTTTCTCGAAAGGACGCTAATACACTATAGATTCTACACTACTACTTTTCATAAAGTTATTTTGAATAAAACGCTTATTTACACAAATGAAACTAAATACTCATGAACTCACCAGCATTTATAAAAATGCTGATACTCGCTTTCAAAATAAGTTGTATTCTCAAGTCAGCAATAGACAGGTACACCCGGGAGCTTTTGTGGAGCCAGCCTAGAACCAAGCTGCAACTATTTTAGTTTCTGTATTACTTTGATGTCACTATGAAATGTAAGCTATGTAAAATATTACTATTAATGCAATGGTTGTTGTACTTTGATTACTATACTGCATATGTTGTGATACTTGACATGACGTCATCCACCCCAGAACGTTACCGCCGTTCCGGTTTTGGGGTGTGATAGATTTGTATCAGAGCATTGTTTACAGTGAGCTCAGTATATCAATTCATAAAAGATATACATCCTATAAATACATTGGGATAAAACACTCTGACCAAGAATTATACTTTTAAATATAACCATATTTTACCAAAGTATAAGAACATTCAGAATCTAAACACTCGAACAAAAGTATCAAAAGAAGAACAAATAAAAGTCTTTGGATGTTGACCATTACCATCAAACCTGGGCATTTATGTAGTCGTAAGCTGGAATAAATGTAACCTGATCAACTAAATTTATTCGAGATGCGACCAACGTGTGCTTGGGAGTGATGGTGGTGTTGCAACGAATCTGAAACTTACCAACTAGGAATGCGAGAGCCAAACATAAAGTTTAAAATACTATGGGAGTATTTTGGAATACTAAAAGACTCACATTAATCCTAGAATCATATTCAGAAGTTAAGAATCAAACAAGAAATTAGAATACAATAGGGGTATTTTTGGATCCATAGATAACCTTGTGTGAAAAACTAAAAAGATCCTTATTGATATACCTATGATTACAGAGGGTATACTTCCAAGGTTATATATAGTAAGGATCCCATAGACTAAGAATGTGTGGTTTCGCTCTATTTCCTTTTCCTTGTTTGGATGTGGATATAGAGTAGTATCACATATTCGAAGGCCTATCGGATCTAAGCTATATATAATTTGTATACCCTATGTAATTTTAGCAGGACTCGATATGGATCACCCAGTGAAATGTTAATAATCTCTTAGGATTCTTTAGACATTTCCATTCTCGCACGAACCCTGTAGAAAACCCTATCCACTTCAGTATTCGACAGAAGAGTTGATTCAGACCCATAAGAGGTTCATTGAGAAGATTTCTAGTTTGGAAATAAATGAACTAGGACGAGACTATGGAAATCACCAGGTGCCTATACCTTTTAGGGGCACCGGTGGGAAATCCACCTGAACTTCCAAGATTTCCAGTCATCCATCGTGAAGCGATGACACTCAGGCGCAGGATCAGAAGTAAGACATCGCTGACACTCAGAGTCAGAATCGGAAGTAAGACGGAGTAGAAGTTCAATATGTCTACATGAGAAGAGAACCCTAGGTAACTACCCGAAGAAAACCAATGCCGACCCCAGTCAAGGATAAGAGGTAGACAGAGGGAGCCAATACATGGAACCCGAGGAGTGTCTTTTCCTCGTTATAGTCGCGCTAATACACCCATAAAATAATACAATTTAGTGAGTTAGTGATTACACTACTCACATTATGTGTTAGGTAAATCGCCTTTTCCCGCCGCAAGTAATATGATTAGAGCGGATCCCCACACCTTTATTTAGAGTGTTTAGCCATAAGTTTGCACGATCCCTTTTCCTTCGTGATCCTCGTTCCGAACTTCCCTCAAATCTTTCTAAGCCGGAGAGTGAACTTTTCCAGTATAAAGATAACTTTGTAGGAACGACACCCATCTTATGGCTTTCCGATACCCTTACTCCTACCTTGAATTCACGAACTACATCATAGGGATGTAGGCCGACACTCACATAACCAATATCCGCGGCGTGGGAAAAATTATACCTATTATAGTGAGGATAGATACGTCCAGGGTTAACCATCGTCTCTCATCAGCTTGTGTTCCTTTCCGTGTAGGAAAACCATGCCTCCAAAGAAGCGTAACCAGTCCGCTGGCAAGAAACCGACTCTCCTATTCGACGAAGCTACGTTCCAAGTTGCAGTCTCAGCAGTCGTAGCAGCTGTCATGGCTCATCTGAATGCTAACAACGCCAATGTTAGCAAGAGCCCTATCGGGATTCCTGATCCTAACAATGGACAGCAGAAACCATCTCCTACGTACCTAGCCCCCCAAGAACCTCAGGCAACCCCACTGAAGAGAAAGTTTAAGAACAAGGAGGGAAGTACCATGGCTCAATGATCTTCCGAAGGGCAATAAGCTGAGTCAGTCAATACCCCTGCCAACCCTTCCATCCCGCCACCTAGGAGACCATACCTAGGAAACCTTCCGCACTGCAGCAAGTGTAGCTACCATCATCATGGAATATGCCGGGAACTCTGTTGTACCAGATGCAACATGAAGGGGGCATACCGCTCGCGTCTGCAGAACCCTGATTGAGTTCATTACACCAACCACCAATGTGGCGATCAATCCTATTTGCCATCTATGTGGTGAGATTGGGCACCTCAAGCAGGACTGCCCAACTGAAAGGAACGACAATGGCACAGGAGGAGTCTAACTCTAATGCCTAGGAAGAAGCATCAATGAACCCGGTAAAAGTTTGGTACATCTCTCAATCTCAGATAACTAACCGAAAACATTAACCGAAAACATTAAAAGGTTAATTCTAAAAGTAATTACTCTTCCGTTAAGGGGAAAGTCGCAGCACTGTTGTAAGAATTCAAAATTTTCATCAGGTAGAGCTATAATAGCTAGACATATACATCAAATCCATGTACAATTAAGATAGATAGACCTAGAGTGAGTGATGATGCCTCATTTATTGTTCCTTGTTTGGTTGTGGATTTAAGGCGGAGTCGCTCAGTCAACAGTCCTCCCCACCTAAATTATACATGACTAGTATATGTTAAGCGATTATAGAAAGACCTTGTGAGAATCCATTCATGAAAAGTACGTTATTCTGGAAACTCAGGACCCTCTACAGTTCCGCGTTGACTCTATTAGTCCAAGTATCCACGACAGTGATACACGGGATGAAACCCGAGACGCGTAGAACCTGTGTGCCCGTTCAACACATGACCTTATCAACTCTCATTCTATATCGTGTCGATGTTTGCCAACTTCGACGCCTCTATCAATCATGGTTCGACTTGGTGCAACCATGTGTAAATTCCTAGTGCTGCGTAAAGAGAACTTTCATTGTATCCTAAAACATCAAATAAAGGTCCTTCCGAACCTAATATGTAAACATAACGCGAGGCGTCAGTCGTCTCTCTTATCTAAAACCTTCTGAAGTACCCCTGAGTAGGATATCGTGCACTGTTTACCAACTCTTCCTTAGACAAATAGAACCCGAAGTGAAAGACACTGCAGGTAATTCAGAAGACGTTGGCCACCCGAAGCTTACTCCGTAGATCGCCCAGAAAGAACCTTAGCACCACACAATTAGGTTCGTGAATCAAGAGGAAGGGATTCATGGGACTGGAGTCGCACAACTGAACATCCAGTCGACCTCAATTATATACGGCTTGCGTACACCAAGTATTAGTGGTTAAGCCAAGTATGAGCTCCACCACGAACCTCATAGTAAAACCCTTCACCTTATCCCATAGAATAGAAACTAGAGTCAAGAGAACCACTGCGAGTTGAGCTACTGTAATGACCACAAATCCGAAATTTGTTGTCATCCCGGTTAAGCCAACATAGTAGCTAACACCCTCAATTGGGGAAGAAATCTGGGTCGTAAGAGTAAAGGACGTTAACTACGACCATCCATTCACGTTTTATCCCCCGAATTAAGCATGTCAGTGGGTATTTCGGAAATCCGGAAGCTGCGATAAGTTAAACTTTGAGAAGAGTGGATGAGGAGGCTAGAAGTTCCGAGTAATGGAACCCTATACTTCTAGACTTAACCTAAATCAAGAAAACTCAGAACCACCGGGGGAGTAGTTGCAGAAGATGATCGCCTTATTCAGGCTCTTCGTCCACCCCTTTTCTGACGAGTAGTGCTTAGGACACTCCGCCTCCTCACGTGGAAGAAGTCACCGTCACCCTGTAGACGATAGACTGCATTCTCCGAAGTGAATACTAGAATGCCAAGAACCACAAGATAGCCTCCGCAGCCAAGAATACTTGAATAAAGTACGAAAGTATGTTGCGTAAAGCCTTATAACCCAGATCCCGGTGAGATTATGGACTTGACACCAGTCTAGGTGTTAGTCGATGGGTTATACAAGAAAACGTAATTTCTGGAACTGGAATAAACCAACACCTTGGAGAATAGGGCATGTCTTAGAGATTCATTGGACTACTAGGTGTTCCAAGAATACTATCTCACACAGAAATAGTAGAACCACCTCCCGAGATAGTCCAACACTTCAGAAAATCTCTAAGGACCGAGTCAGCCCTAGGCAAAGATTGCTATTCATGAAACAACAAAGTAAGTAAGAGAATGATTCCTTCTTGTTAGGAATCATATTGTGAAAGCGTCAACTAGGCGATGATGAGAAGTTTAAAGACTTTCTGAACAATCATCTAGTCGAAACCCTATCTCACCGACCCTGAGAGTTTCCGTTAGAAACATCTCAAGAATCAGGAGTGCAAGTTCATTTTGCACAAGATTGAGATAGTCACACTGCAGTGAATAGATACCCGTAGACATCCAATTCATCCAATGATCCAGGAAACCTCTGAAGGCCAGTCAGCAGGAAACATGAATCCGAGGATAACCTGAACCTTCTAAGAACCAACCTGGGAACTACACCCTCAGTAAGAGAGAACTTTTTAGAACTTCAGATTGGCAATCACGCCAGTGATGATCTCGCCATAGAAGTACACTATGTTCTAAGTACTGAAAAGCTCTACCTTTCCGAGAGCTTAGGACCATCCGAGATTCTTTACAAAATTGGTCTAACCCTCGTCAGACCACGACTACTCTCGGAAATTCCATTAGTTTCAACCCAAATCAATCCACTTCTTAGACTTGAAAAGTGTTTGCCCGACGTCACTCTTTGTATCCCACTCATCTCGATAGAAACCATTGGGAACCCTAACTTCATAGACGAACCGTAGAAATCGCTAACTGGACGAATCGAAATCCGCATCCCGTTAAGTGAAACCGGAGTTCACATGGGAGCGCGAGGACCAGATGAACAGGAAGTACCCGCATCTCTTTACTTGATTGTTCATACGTACTTCCCTGCGTAAACTCTAATTTCAGGACGAAATTCCCTCTAACGAGGGGATGATGTGACAACCCGAAATTTACCCCGTCATTTTATCCTCTTTTCCGTTAATAAGACTCGCTTTATTAAATGGTCCGTTAACCTTTTTGGATTAGGTTAATTAAATTGGGACTTTATTATGACTTCATAAGGGTTGGAACAAATTAGAAACACCCTCAATTTTCCCTTGAAAAATTTTAGTTTCAGTCAAGTCAAAATACGACCATTTAATCGGGTGCGACCAAAAGCCCCGTTTAACGTCAGTATTGGGTAGATTTCCACAGAGCCACAAGCTCAACCCCTATATAAGGGGGAGTGGACTCCATTTACACCCTTTTCACTCTCTCTCTTCACTCTCTCTCTACAAGTTGCTTTCGATCCAAAAACTGCCCATTTCGAGCCCCAAACTAGTAAGTGATCTACCCTAACTTGTTGTTTAGCTCATTTAACATGCAAATTCGTGTTTAAGACATCCAATAGGGGCCAAATCATGTGTTTACGGACCAAGATCACTCTTGGACCGTAAACACCCTTAAGTGGGGTTTTGAAGCCCCAAAACCCTCATAAATCACCCCTAGGGCTTAGATATGACTTGTGGACTAACACCTTCGAGCTTAGAACACCAAAACCTTGTATTTTGAGGAGTAAACATGAGTTACGGCCCAAGATCACTCTTGGACCGTAAACCCCTCTTCAAGGGCCGTGAACACCTTTTAAGGTGTTAGAATTGCCCTCAAACACCTCCTATGGCTCGGGTAGATGTCTAGAATCAACCACAATTGAAGTTAGGGATTTAAACATTAAAGAAACTATGGACATAGGAGTTTATGGCCGTAAACCCCCCAAGGATTGGTCCATGGACCGTAAACTCCCTTAAAGAGGCCAAATGATGCCCTAACTTCCCTATATGGCTTGGAAAAATGCATAGAACTTTATACCCTTTCATTTAAGACATTAAAACATCCAAGAAAACACCACCCATGATTTTACGGCCGTAAACTCATGGGGATATGGTCTTAGGGCCGTAAACTCTATAAAGAGTTTACTCTTGAAGAGTAAACTCCCTAGCTAGGCCATACACTCACTTATTGCAACCCAATAGCCTCCTAGCACTTGACCAAAGTGTTTTCTGCACATTAGGATGCTTAAAAATGTTTAATTAGTATTATAAACACTAATTGTATGTAAACATATGTCATCATATGTTATTAGGTCATTAAGTGGGTTCAAGTCTTCACTTGACACCGAGCACCCTACCGACACCTCCGTCCGATCCACTTACAACAGGTGAGTTCATACCCTTGAATTAACCTTTTAAATGGTTTTAACTGCTTTTATAGGGGGGAATACAAGTTGAACTGTACAGTTATTAATAAATCCCATGTGATTAATAACTGTATAGCAAATGGATTTTACATGTTAAACTGTTTCATCTAACAAAAGGTTTTCCCAATCTCGCTTTCAGTTCTTGTTAAAGTATGAATATCTCTTTAAAAATTATCATAAGTATTCGAAAGGTTTTCCGAAGGTTTTTCAAAGATTTTCCTTAGGTTTTCAAAGTTGATTTATAGAATGAAATCAAGTCGCAATTTCTTGTTAAAGGTTTTCCAAAAGTTTTGTCAAAGTATCCCTTTACACTTTTACTTCGTATCCTTCGATGCATTTATTTTGTTAAATGCATGCCTATATTTGTATAGTTATAGAAATAATGTTTAAAGGACATAGGAAGGCTAGATCGCCCTGTTTCCTTTTCCTTGTTTTGATGTGGTCTGGTGGGTATCGGATATCCGTTCGAAGGTCGTTTAAACATTAGTTAAATAACATGAATACACGTATAGACATTAAGGTTTACATCGACCAGTTCATTTCCCTTGGGTAGCAAGCGCATCCTTCCATTCATCATTCATAGATTCAGTGACACTAGTAATTATTATAGGAATAGTTAGGAGGTTCTATTTACTCTTTCTAGTACGAGAATTCCAAAGGAGTCAGTTCATTCGCGAGTCTATATCATTTCCCCAACCCCTCTAATAGAATTCAGTATACGAGATGCATCTTCAGGACACGGATTTCCCCGTGGTCCAATTAGTAACCAGAGTCTCCTGTAGGGAGAGCAGGCATTGTGTGTGTAGATCTATACGGGACTGACACTCCCGCACCCTGACTGCTAGCTACAATCCACGGCCTACCAAGCCAAGGGGTGACAAATGTCACATTATTATGACGCTTGCAGGGCGTTAGGTACTCTAATGTCCATTAGTATGGTTACGAGTATCTCCATGTTTACCCTATAATTCATGGCCTTAAGGTAACGAGAATTTAACACTGTATTCTTGAAACAACACTCTTAGGATTACTTCCATGTTTTAGACCTTGCTAGCTGTATCATTCATTTGAAATGTAAACTATGTAAAATATTACTATTAATGCAATGGTTGTTGTACTTTGATTACTATACTGCATATGTTGTGATACTTGACATGACGTCATCCACCCCAGAACGTTTCCGCCGTTCCGGTTTTGGGGTGTTACAAATTTGTATCAGAGCATTGTTTACAGTGAGCTCAGTATATCAATTCATAAAAGATATACATCCTATAAATACATTGGGATAAAACACTCTGACCAAGAATTATACTTTTAAATATAACCATATTTTACCAAAGTATAAGAACATTCAGAATCTAAACACTCGAACAAAAGTATCAAAAGAAGAACAAATAAAAGTCTTTGGATGTTGACCATTACCATCAAACCTGGGCATTTATGTAGTCGTAAGCTGGAATAAATGTAACCTAATCAACTAAATTTATTCGAGATGCGACCAACGTGTGCTTGGGAGTGATGGTGGTGTTGCAACGAATCTGAAACTTACCAACTAGGAATGCGAGAGCCAAACATAAAGTTTAAAATACTATGGGAGTATTTTGGAATACTAAAAGACTCACATTAATCCTAGAATCATATTCAGAAGTTAAGAATCAAACAAGAAATTAGAATACAATAGGGGTATTTTAGGATCCATAGATAACCTTGTGTGAAAAACTAAAAAGATCCTTATTGATATACCTATGATTACAGAGGGTATACTTCCAAGGTTATATATAGTAAGGATCCCATAGACTAAGAATGTGTGGTTTCGCTCTATTTCCTTTTCCTTGTTTGGATGTGGATATAGAGTAGTATCACATATTCGAAGTCCTATCGGATCTAAGCTATATATAATTTGTATACCCTATGTAATTTTAGCAGGACTCGATATGGATCGCCCAGTGAAATGTTAATAATCTCTTAGGATTCTTTAGACATTTCCATTCTCTCACGAACCCTGTAGAAAACCCTATCCACTTCAGTATTCGACAGAAGAGTTGATTCAGACCCATAAGAGGTTCATTGAGAAGATTTCTAGTTTGGAAATAAATGAACTAGGACGAGACTATGGAAATCACCAGGTGCCTATACCTTTTAGGGGCACCGGTGGGAAATCCACCTGAACTTCCAAGATTTCCAGTCATCCATCGTGAAGCGATGACACTCAGGCCCAGGATCAGAAGTAAGACATCGCTGACACTCAGAGTCAGAATCGGAAGTAAGACGGAGTAGAAGTTCAATATGTTTACATGAGAAGAGAACCCTAAGTAACTACCCGAAGAAAACCAATGCCGACCCCAGTCAAGGATAAGAGGTAGACAGAGGGAGCCAGTACATGGAACCCGAGGAGTGTCTTTTCCTCGTTATAGTCGCGCTAATACACCCATAAAATAATACAATTTAGTGAGTTAGTGATTACACTACTCACATTATGTGTTAGGTAAATCGCCTTTTCCCGCCGCAAGTAATATGATTAGAGCGGATCCCCACACCTTTATTGAGAGTGTTTAGCCATAAGTTTGCACGAGCCCTTTTCTTTCGTGATCCTCGTTCCGAACTTCCCTCAAATCTTTCCAAGCCAGAGAGTGAACTTTTCAAGTATAAAGATAACCTTGTAGGAATGACACCCATCTTATGGCTTTCCGATACCCTTACTCCTACCTTGAATTCACGAACTGCATCATAGGAATGTAGGTCGACACTCACATAACCAATATCCGTGGCGCAGGAAAAATTATACCTATTATAGTGAGGATAGATACGTCCAGGGTTAACCATCGTCTCTCATCAGCTTGTGTTCCTTTCAGTGTAGGAAAACCATGCCTCCGAAGAAGCGTAACCAGTCCGCTGGCATGAAACCGACTCTCCTATTCGATGAAGCTACGTTCCAAGTTGTAGTCTCAGCAACCGTAGCAGCTGTCATGGCTCATCTGAATGCTAACAACGCCAATGTTAGCAAGATCCCTATCGGGATTCCTGATCCTAGCAATGGACAGCAGAAACCAACTCCTACGTACCCAGCCCCCCAAGAACCTCAGCCAACCCCACTGAAGAGAAAGTTTAAGAACCAGGAGGGAAGTACCACGACTCAATGATCCTCCGAAGGGCAACAAGCTGAGTCAGTCAATACCCTTGGCATCCCTTCCATCCCGCCACCTAGTAGACCATACCTAGGAAACCTTCCCCACTGCAGCAAGTGTAGCTACCATCATCATGGAATATGTCGCGAACTCTGTTGTACCAGATGCAACATGAAGGGGGCATACCGCTCGCGTCTGCAGAACCCTGATTGAGTTCATTACACCAACCATCGATGTGGCGATCAATCCAATTTGCCATCTATGTGGTGAGATTGGGCACCTCAAGCGGGACTGCCCAACTGAAAGGAACGACAATGGCGCAGGAGGAGTCTAACTCTAATGCCTAGGAAGAAGCGTCAATGAACCCGGTAAAAGTTTGGTACGTCTCTCAATCTCAGATAACTAACCGAAAACATTAAAAGGTTAATTCTAAAAGTAATTACTCTTCCGTTAAGGTGAAAGTCGCAGCACTGTTGTAAGAATTCAAAATTTTCATCAGGTAGAGCTATAATGGCTCGACATATACATCAAAGCCATGTACAATTAAGATAGATAGACCTAGAGTGAGTGATGCTGCCTCATTTCTTGTTCCTTGTTTAGTTGTGGATTTAAGGCGGAGTGGCTCAGTCAACAGTCCTCCCCACCTAAATTATACATGACTAGTATATGTTAGGCGATTATAGAAAGACCTTGTGAGAATCCATTCATGAAAAGTACGTTATTCCGGAAACTCAGGACCCTCTACAGTTCCGCATCGACTCTATTAGTCCAAGTATCCACGACAGTGATATACACCTAGAACTTGTGTGCCCGTTCAACACATGACCTTATCAACTCTCATTCTATATCGTGTCGATGTATGCCAACTTCGACGACTTTATTAATCATGGTTCGACTTGGTGCAACCATGTGTAAATTCCTAGTGCTGCGTAAAGAGAATTTCGCTGTATCCTAAAACATCAAATAAAGGTCCTTCCGAACCTAATATGTAAACATAACGCAAGCCGTCAGTCGTCTCTCTTATCTAAAACCTTCCGAAATACCCCTGAGTAGGATATCATGCGCTGTTAACCAACTCTTCCTTAGACAAATAGAACCCGAAGTGAAAGACACTATAGGTAATTTAGAAGACGTTAACCACCCGAAGCTTACTCCATAGATCCCCCAGAATGACCCTTAGCACCTCACAATTAGGTTCGTGAATCAAGAGGAAGGGATTCATGGGACTGACTACTATAAATGAGTACATGCATAAGGGTGGTATATAATTGAGATAAAAAAGATTTAAGATGTGTGGTTCCTCCCTACTCCCTGTTCCTCGTTGTGTTGTGGGTTTGGGCTGGAGTCGCACAACTGAACATCCCGTCGACCTCAATTATATACGACTTGCGTACACCAAGTATTAGTGGTTAAGCCAAGTATGAGCTCCACCACGAACCTCATAGTAAAACCCTTCACCCTATCCCATAGAATAGAAACTAGAGTCAAGAGAACCACTGCGGGTTGAGCTACTGTAATGACCAGAAATCCGAAATTTGTTGTCATCCCGGTTAAGCCAAGATAGTAGCTAACACCCTCAATTGGGGAAGAAATCTGGTTCGTAAGAGGCAAGGACGTTGACTACGACCATCCATTCACGCTTAGGACCATCCCAGATTCTTTACAAAATTTGTCAAACCCTCGTCAGACTACGACTACTTTTGGAAATTCCATAAGATTCACCCCAAATCAATTCACTTCTTAGACTTGAAAAGTGTTTGTCCGACATCACTCTTTGTATCCCACTCATCTCGATAGAAACCATTGGGAACCCTAACTTCGTAGACGAACCGTAGAAATCCCTAACTGGACGAATCGAAATCCGCATCCCGTTAAGTGAAGGTTCGCTGGAAGGCCAGGCGAAGACCGGAGTTCACTTGGGAGCACGAGGACCAAACGAACAGGAAGTACCCGCATCTCTTTACTCGATTGTTCATACCTACTTCCCTGCCTAAACTCTAATTTCGGGACGAAATTCCCTCTAACGGGGGGATGAGGTGACAACCCGAAATTTACCCCGTCATTTTATCCTCGTTTACGTTAATAAGACTCGATTTATTAAATGGTCCGTTAACCTTTTTGGATTAGGTTAATTAAATTGGGACTTTATTATGACTTCATAAGGGTTGGAACAACTTAGAAACACCCTCAATTTTCCCTTGTAAAATTTTAGTTTCAGTCAAGTCAAAATACGACCATTTAATCGGGTGCGACCAAAAGCCCCGTTTAACGTCAGTATTGGGTAGATTTCCATAGAGCCACAAGCTCAACCCCTATATAATGGGGAGTGGACTCCATTTACACCCTTTTCACTCTCTCTCTTCACTCTCTCTCTACAAGTTGCTTTCGATCCAAAAACCGCCCATTTCGAGCTCCAAACTAGTAAGTGATCTACCCTAACTTGTTGTTTAGCTCATTTAACATGCAAATTCGTGTTTAAGACATCCAATAGGGGCCAAATCATGTGTTTATGGCCCAAGATCACTCTTGGACCGTAAACACCCTTAAGTGGGGTTTTGAAGCCCCAAAACCCTCTTAAATCACTCCTAGGGCTTAGATATGACTTGTGGACTTACACCTTCGAGCGTAGAACACCAAAACCTTGTATTTTGAGGAGTAAACATGAGTTTATGGCCCAAGATCACTCTTGGACCGTAAACCCCTCTTTAAGGGCCGTGAACACCTTTTAAGGTGTTAGAATTGCCCTCAAACACCTCCTATGGCTCGGGTAGATGTCTAGAATCAACCACAATTGAAGTTTTAGCTTTAAACATTAAAGAAACTATGGGCATTGGAGTTTACGGCCGTAAACCCCCCAAGGATTGGTCCATGGGCCGTAAACTCCCTTAAAGAGGCCAAATGATGCCCTAACTTCCCTATATGGCTTGGAAAAATGCATAGAACTTTATACCCTTTCATTTAAGACCTTAAAACATCCAAGAAAACACCACCTATGAGTTTACGGCCGTAAACTCATGGGGATATGGTCTTAGGGCCGTAAACTCTATAAAGAGTTTACTCTTGAAGAGTAAACTCCCTAGCTATGCCATACACTCCCTTATTGCAACCCAATAGCCTCCTAGTACTTGACCAAAGTGTTTTCTGTACATTAGGATGCTTATACATGTTTAATTAGTATTATAAACACTAATTGTATGTAAAAATATGTCATCATATGTTATTAGGTCATTAAGTGGGTTCAAGTCTTCACTTGACACCGAGCACCCTACCGACACCTCCGTCCGATCCACTTACAACAGGTGAGTTCATACCGTTGAATTAACCTTTTAAATGGTTTTAACTGCTTTTATAGGGGGGAATACAAGTTGAACTGGACAGTTATTAATAAATCTCATGTGATTAATAACTGTATAGCAAATGGATTTTACATGTTAAGCTGTTTCATCTAACAAAAGGTTTTCCCAATCTCGCTTTCAATTCTTGTTAAAGTATGAATATCTCTTTAAAAATTATCATAAGTATTTGAAAGGTTTTCCAAAGGTTTTTCAAAGATTTTCCTTAGGTTTTCAAAGTTTATTTATAGAATGACATCAAGTCGCAATTTCTTGTTAAAGGTTTTCCAAAAGAGTTGTCAAAGTATCCCTCTACGCTTTTACTTCGTATCCTTCTATGCTTTTATTTCGTTAAATGCATGTCTATATTTGTATAGTTATATAAATAATGTTTAAAGGACTTAGGAAGGCTAGTTCGCCCTATTTCCTTTTCCTTGATTGGATGTGGTCTGGTGGGCATGGGATATCCATCCGAAGGTCGTTTAAACATTAGTTATATATCATGAATACACGTATAGACATTAAGGTTTACATCGACCAGTTCATTTCCCTTGGGTAGCAAGGGCATCCTTCCATTCATCATTCATAGATTCAGTGACACTAGTAACTATTATAGGAATAGTTAGGAGGTTCTATTTACTCTTTCTAGTACGAGAATTCCAAAGGAGTCAGTTCATTCGCGAGTCTATATCATTTCCCCAGCGCCTCTAATAGAATTCAGTATACGAGATGCATCTTCAGGACACGGATTTCCCCGTGGTCCAGTTGGTAACCAGAGTCTCCTGTAGGGAGAGCAGGCATTGTGTGTATAGATCTATACGAGACTGACACTCCCGCACCCTGACTGCTAGCTACAGTCCACGACCTCCCAAGCTAAGGGGTGACAAATGTCACATTATTATGACGCTTGCAGGGCGTTAGGTACTCTAGTGTCAATTAGTATGGTTACGAGTATCTCCATGTTTACCTTATAATTCATAGCCATAAGGTAACGAGAATTTAACACCGTATTCTTGAAACAACACTCTTAGGATTAATTCCATGTTTTAGACCTTGCTAGTTGTATCATTCATTTGATACTGTCTGGGGTCTGCGTTTCTTTGTTTTAGACCTTGCTAGCCGTATCGTTCATTTGATACCATCTGGGGTCTGTGTTTCCCTTTGTTAGACTAAGCCAGGTGTATCGTTCATTCAATACTCTCCTGGAGTCTATGATTTCTTTTTCCTTAGTCGGCAGTATAACTACTAAGGCATATGTTATTTTTCCCTAGTATTGATATTCTCCTACTTTCTTTAAAAGCAAATACCGAACTTTGGTAACGATAACATCTAAGGGAAAATTACTGTTTAAACATAACTCTGTCGAGTCTTGGTAGAAGACTGCTTTTATTTAGAAAATATAGGATTTTCTCGAAAGGACGCCAATACACTGTAGATTCTAAATTACTACTTTTCATAAAGTTATTTTAAATAAAATGCTTATTTACACAAATGACACTAAATACTTATGAACTCACCAGCATTTATAAAAATGCTGATACTCGCTTTCAAAATAACTTGTATTTTCAGGTCAACAATAGACAGGTACACCTGGGAGCTTTTGTAAAGCCAACCTAGAACCAAGCTGCAACTATTTTAGTTTCTGTATTACTTTGATGTCACTATGAAATGTAAACTATGTAAAATATTACTATTAATGCCATGGTTGTTGTACTTTGATTACTATACTGCATATGTTGTGATACTTGACATCACGTCATCCACCCCAGAACGTTTCCGCCGTTCCGGTTTTGGGGTGTGACAGATTGGTATCAGAGCATTGTTTATAGTGAGCTCAGTATATCAATTCATAAAAGATATACATCCTATAAAGACGGAGTAGAAGTTCAATATGTCTACATGAGAAGAGAACCCTAGGTAACTACCCGAAGAAAACCAACGCCGACCCCAGTCAAGGATAAGAGGTAGATAGAGGGAGCTAGTACATGGAACCCGAGGAGTGTCTTTTCCTCGTTATATTCGTGCTAATACACCCATAAAATAATAAAATTTAGTGAGTTAGTGATTACGCTACTCACATTATGTGTTAGGTAAATCACCTTTTCCCGCCGCAAGTAATATGATTAGAGCGGATCCCCACACCTTTATTGAGAGTGTTTAGCCATAAGTTTGCACGAGCCCTTTTCTTTCGTGATCCTCGTTCCGAACTTCCCTCAAATCTTTCCAAGCCGGAGAGTGAACTTTTCCAGTATAAAGATAACTTTGTAGGAACGACACCCATCTTATGGCTTTCTGATACCCTTACTCCTACCTTGAATTCACGAACTGCATCATAGGAATGTAGGTCGACACTCACATAACCAATATCCGTGGCGCAGGAAAAATTATACCTATTATACTGAGGATAGATACGTCCAGGGTTAACCATCGTCTCTCATCAGCTTATGTTCCTTTCCGTGTAGGAAAACCATGCCTCCGAAGAAGCGTAACCAGTCCGCTGGCATGAAACCGACTCTCCTATTCGATGAAGCTACGTTCCAAGTTGCAGTCTCAGCAGTCGTAGCAGCTGTCATGGCTCATCTGAATGCTAACAACGCCAATGTTAGCAAGAGCCCTATCGGGATTCCTGATCCTAACAATGTACAGCAGAAACCAACTCCTACGTACCTAGCCCCCCAAGAACCTCAGCCAACTCCACTAAAGAGAAAGTTTAAGAACAAGGAGGGAAGTACCACGGCTCAATGATCCTCCGAAGGGCAACAAGCTGAGTCAGTCAATACCCTTGCCATCCCTTCCATCCCGCCACCTAGTAGACCATACCTAGGAAACCTTCCCCACTGCAGCAAGTGTAGCTACCATCATCATGGAATATGCCGGGAACTCTGTTGTACCAGATGCAACATGAAGGGGGCATACCGCTCGCATCTGCAGAACCCTGATTGAGTTCATTACACCAACCATCGATGTGGCGATCAATCCAATTTGCCATCTATGTGGTGAGATTGGGCATCTCAAGCGGGACTGCCCAACTGAAAGGAACGACAATGGCGCAGGAGGAGTCTAACTCTAATGCCTAGGAAGAAGCGTCAATGAACCCGGTAAAAGTTTGGTACGTCTCTCAATCTCAGATAACTAACCGAAAACATTAACCGAAAACATTAAAAGGTTAATTCTAAAAGTAATTACTCTTCCGTTAAGGTGAAAGTCGCAGCACTGTTGTAAGAATTCAAAATTTTCATCAGGTAGAGCTATAATGGCTCGACATATACATCAAAGCCATGTACAATTAAGATAGATAGACCTAGAGTGAGTGATGCTGCCTCATTTCTTGTTCCTTGTTTAGTTGTGGATTTAAAGCGGAGTGGCTCAGTCAACAGTCCTCCCCACCTAAATTATACATGACTAGTATATGTTAGGCGATTATAGAAAGACCTTGTGAGAATCCATTCATGAAAAGTATGTTATTCCGGAAACTCAGGACCCTCTACAGTTCCGCATCGACTCTATTAGTCCAAGTATCCACGACAGTGATATATGCCTAGAACTTGTGTGCCCGTTCAACACATGACCTTATCAACTCTCATTCTATATCGTGTCGATGTATGCCAACTTCGACGACTTTATCTATCATGGTTCGACTTGGTGCAACCATGTGTAAATTCCTAGTGCTGCGTAAAGAGAATTTCGCTGTATCCTAAAACATCAAATAAAGGTCCTTCCGAACCTAATATGTAAACATAACGCAAGCCGTCAGTCGTCTCTCTTATCTAAAACCTTCCGAAATACCCCTGAGTAGGATATCATGCGCTGTTAACCAACTCTTCCTTAGACAAATAGAACCCGAAGTGAAAGACACTGTAGGTAATTCAGAAGACGTTAACCACCCGAAGCTTACTCCGTAGATCCCCCAGAATGACCCTTAGCACCTCACAATTAGGTTCGTGAATCAAGAGGAAGGGACTCATGGGACTGACTACTATAACTGCGTACATGCATAAGGGTGGTATATAATTGAGATAAAAAAGATTTAAGATGTGTGGTTCCTCCCTACTCCCTGTTTCTCATTGTGTTGTGGGTTTGGGATGGAGTTGCACAACTGAGCATCTTGTCGACCTCAATTATATTCGACTTGCGTACACCAAGTATTAGTGGTTAAGCCAAGTATGAGCTCCACCACGAACCTTATAGTAAAACCCTTCACCCTATCCCATAGAATAGAAACTAGAGTCAAGAGAACCACTGCGAGTTGACCTACTGTAATGACCACAAATCCGAAATTTGTTGTCATCCTGGTTAAGCCAACATAGTAGCTAACACCCTCAATTGGGGAAGAAATCTGGGTCGTAAGAGTCAAGGACGTTGACTACGACCATCCATTCACGCTTAGGACCATCCCAGATTCTTTACAAAATTGGTGCAACCCTTGTCAGACCACGACTAGTTTCGGAAATTCCATAAGATTCACCCCAAATCAATCCACTTCTTAGACTTGAAAAGTGTTTGCCCGACGTCACTCTTTGTATCCCACTCATCTCGATAGAAACCATTGGGAACCCTAACTTCGTAGACGAACCGAATCGAAATCTGCATCCCGTTAAGTTAAGGTTCGTTGGAACGCCAGGCGAAGACCGGAGTTCACTTGGGAGCGCGAGGACCAAACGAACAGGAAGTACCCGCATCTCTTTACTCGATTGTTCATACCTACTTCCCTTCCTAAACTCTAATTTCGAAAAGAAATTCCCTCTAACGGGGGGATGATGTGACAACCCGAAATTTACCCCGTCATTTTATCCTCTTTTACGTTAATAAGACTCGCTTTCTTAAATGGTCCGTTAACCTTTTTGGATTAGGTTAATTAAATTGGGAATTTATTATGACTTCATAAGGGTTGGAACAAATTAGAAACACCCTCAATTTTCCCTTGTAAAATTTTAGTTTCAGTCAAGTCAAAATACGACCATTTAATCGGGTGCGACCAAAAGGCCCGTTTAACGTCAGTATTGGGTAGATTTCCACAGAGCCACAAGCTCAACCCCTATATAAGGGGGAGTGGACTCCATTTAGACCCTTTTCACGCTCTCTTTTCACTCTCTCTCTACAAGTTGCTTTCGATCCAAAAACCGCCCATTTCGAGCCCCAAACTAGAAGTCATCTACCCTAACTTGTTGTTTAGCTCAGAAACTAAAACCGCCCATATCACTCCTAGGGCTTAGATATGACTTGTGGACTTACACCTTCGATCTTAGAACACCAAAACCTTGTATTTTGAGGAGTAAACATGAGTTTACGGCCCAAGATCACTCTTGGACCGTAAACCCCTCTTTAAGGGCCGTGAACACCTTTTAAGGTGTTAGAATTGCCCTCAAACACCTCCTACGGCTCGGGTAGATGTCTAGAATCAACCACAATTGAAGTTAGGGATTTAAACATTAAAGAAACTATGGACATAGGAGTTTACGGCCGTAAACCCCCCAAGGATTGGTCCATGGGCCGTAAACTCCCTTAAAGAGGTCAAATGATGCCCTAACTTCCCTATATGGCTTGGAAAAATGCATAGAACTTTATACGCTTTCATTTAAGACCTTAAAACATCCAAGAAAACACCACCCATGATTTTACGGCCGTAAAATCATGAAGATATGGTCTTAGGACCGTAAACTATATAAAGAGTTTACTCTTGAAGAGTAAACTCCCTAGCTAGGCCATACACTCCCTTATTGCAACCCAATAGCCTCCTAGCACTTCACCAAAGTGTTTTCTGCACATTAGGATGTTTAAACATGTTTAATTAGTATTATAAACTCTAATTGTTTGTAAACATATGTCATCATATGTTATTAGGTCATTAAGTGGGTTCAAGTCTTCACTTGACACCGAGCACCCCACCGACACCTCCGTTTGATCCACTTACAACAGGTGAGTTCATACCCTTGAATTAACCTTTTAAATGGTTTTAACTGCTTTTATAGGGGGGAATACAAGTTAAACTGTACAGTTATTAATAAATCTCATGTGATTAATAACTGTATAGCAAATGGATTTTACATGTTAAACTGTTTCATCTAACAAAAGGTTTTCCCAATCTCGCTTTCAGTTCTTGTTAAAGTATGAATATCTCTTTAAAAATTATCATAAGTATTCGAAAGGTTTTCCGAAGGTTTTTCAAAGATTTTCCTTAGGTTTTCAAAGTTTATTTATAGAATGACATCAAGTCGCAATTTCTTGTTAAAGGTTTTCCAAAAGTTTTGTCAAAGTATCCCTCTACGCTTTTACTTCGTATCCTTCGATGCATTTATTTTGTTAAATGCATGCCTATATTTGTATAGTTATATAAATAATGTTTAAACGACTTAGGAAGGCTAGTTCGCCCTGTTTCCTTTTCCTTGATTGGATGTGGTCTGGTGGGCATGGGATATCCGTCCGAAGGTCGTTTAAACATTAGTTATATATCATGAATACACGTATAGACATTAAGGTTTACATCGACCAGTTCATTTCCCTTGGGTAGCAAGGGCATCCTTCCATTCATCATTCATAGATTCAGTGACACTAGTAACTATTATAGGAATAGTTAGGAGGTTCTATTTACTCTTTCTAGTACGAGAATTCCAAAGGAGTCAGTTCATTCGCGAGTCTATATCATTTCCCCAACGCCTCTAATAGAATTCAGTATACGAGATGCATCTTCAGGACACAGATTTCCCCGTGGTCCAGTTGGTAACCAGAGTCTCATGTAGGGAGAGCAGGCATTGTGTGTATAGATCTATACGAGAGTGACACTCCCGCACCCTGACTGCTAGCTACAGTCCACGGCCTACCAAGCCAAGGGGTGACAAATGTCACATTATTATGACGCTTGCAGGGCGTTAGGTACTCTAATGTCCATTAGTATGGTTACGAGTATCTCCATGTTTACCTTATAATTCATGGCCTTAAGGTAACGAGAATTTAACACTGTATTATTGAAACAACACTCTTAGGATTACTTCCATGTTTTAGACCTTGCTAGCTGTATCATTCAGTTGATACTGTCTGGGGTCTGCGTTTCTTTGTTATAGACCTTGCTTGCCGTATCGTTCATTTGATACCGTCTGGGGTCTGTGTTTCCCTTTGTTACACTGAGCCAGGTGTATGGTTCATTCAATACTCTCCTGGAGTCTATGATTTCTTTTGCCTTAGTCAGCAGTATAACTGCTGAGGCATATGTTATTTTTCCCTAGTATTGATATTCTCCTACTTTCTTTAAAAGCAAATACCGAACTTTGGTAACGATAGCATCTATGGGAAAATTACTCTTTAAATATAACTCTGTCGAGTCTTGGTAGAAGACTGCTTTTATTTAGAAAATATAGGATTTTCTCGAAAGGACGCTAATACACTGTAGATTCTAAATTACTACTTTTCATAAAGTTATTTTGAATAAAATGCTTATTTACACAAATGACACTAAATACTTATGAACTCACCAGCATTTATAAAAATGCTGATACTCTCTTTCAAAATAACTTGTATTTTCAGGTCAGCAATAGACAGGTACACCCGGGAGCTTTTGTGAAGCCAACCTAGAACCAAGCTGCAACTATTTTAGTTTCTGTATTACTTTGATGTCACTATGAAATTTAAACTATGTAAAATTATTACTATTAATGCAATGGTTGTTGTACTTTGATTACTATACTGCATATGTTGTGATACTTGACATGACGTCATCCACCCCGGAACATTTCCGACGTTCTGGTTTTGGGGTGTGACATCGGAGGGTTCTCCCCCACTTGGACCCGACTAACTCCTTACTGCTCACTGGTCAAAAGGATTCCCCAACCTTCCTTCCACTAAGGGCGATCTGCTGTCCGCTAACGTTTATCTCTGTCGGCACTCCATCTGACCTTTACCAGATCTGAAGCATTCTTGCTAACTAACCTAGCACCCTTCAGTCTTTTACTGTACTTGCTTTAGTGACTGCATCCTAAGAAACTACGTTTAGGGTGAATATCTCCAACTCACCTCCTTACTGACTGCTAGCTACTCCACTAGAAGCTTTAGATTGTCACTACTAAGGATATAACCGATCAGTACTCGAATGACACCTTCCAAAAGTAGTGAGACACTTCTGAATATTACACATACATGCGACAGTTACTATATCCGGAGTAGCATGCTCTAGATGGGACGACCTCCAACTATCATTCTAACATCCAAGGTATGCAAATGGCATATAACTCAATCACAAACATGTAATATGATACCCCAGCACATATGCTTATTAATATCGCTGTAGCAACATAACAATAGTATCATGAATAATAATTGACAGGAATATAAAAGATACATACCTCCAACACCCGGCGCTGCTCGAACCCTATCTACAATCAATCGGTACAATCTGCTTCGAGCCGTGGGCGTCCTTGTCCGGCCCTGGCAACCGCTGGTGGTACTCGAAGGTACAGGGGCAGGAGTTATAACCTGCTCTGCTGCATACACGCCTGGACGGTGGGCCTTCTTGTGGCCTCTCTGACCGCAATGGAAACATATCGGGTTAAGTCCCTGGGTGATGGTAGTAGTATAATCCCTACTGAAATGACCCATCCGTCCGCACCTGAAGCAGCCCAAATCACCACCACTACCACACCTGCACGCACCCAAGTGCGTCCTACCACACTTCCTGCATCGACTGCGACTCTGATGGTACCTTGATCTCCAATCCGATCCCTTGGGCGTTTTGCCCGAACCTGTGGCTACCTGTGTCCCATCTGTTTTCCTTTTCCTTTCCGACTCCATGCCCGTCTCTCGCTCCTGAGCTACCCTATCGACCCCATCCATCATCTGAACAACTGCTGTCTGATCCTGGAGCTTTGCAGTCAACTTACCAGTGATCCTCACGACCATGCCGGGCAACTCCTCGCGAATGGCTCACGATACCTCCTCAACTATCCAATCATGCAGAGGTCTCTCTTGAAGACAGGATGCCTCACTCACTCCTGTCCCCTGATGGAAAAAGCTAGAAATGGGATCTCCCTCCCTGATGGATCCCTGAACCTCATAAGAATCGGGCTCTAGACGAGCCCCACTTGGTTCTGAAGATATCCCGGCCCTAAAGGCCTCAAGATGACTGTTTATAAGCTCCACAATGGCCTCTCTAACCGAACCGAAAATCACTGGAGTCTGATCGATGATGTTGCCCATAATCTCTGCGGAAATGGAATCCGTCATCTGATCATCAAGCTGCCCGGCTCCAGAGCCCGAGCCAGATCCCTCTCTGGTACCTAAACTGCTAACTGGTATCTCGTGCAAAGTCATCATGCTGAAAATATAATACACTATTGATCAATATACACATCGCTGCTGAGGGATCTCTCACACACTCTACTAGTTCCCTGGTTTTGTCTCTGCCCCTCTTGAATCGAGTACAGATCCTCTGCTTTCAGTAGTACGGGCCCATACTACATTCCACATCTGTCCGTACTTTCCTCAGGAGTTACCCCAACTCCACCAAGTCCCTTTCTTCTACTACTAATCTCTGGTACTCTCATCCTAGGCTTGCCCTAGGGAAACTTCTAACTCATCCAGACCAGTCCTCAGCTGCTGAAAGCCCCTTCATAATGCCAGTTAGCCACCACATGGATACCATCACATGCAATGAGGCTCAGATAATCCTTCGAGTAAGGGACTTATCCCTACAACGGTTAGGACTCAGACAAGAGCTACGCAATAGGGTCGAATCCAATCCTCTAAGATTATTCAACCCTGATTTCATGCGACTTAACGTATCCACCAAATAGCTAACTCCCATCACTCAAGGTCCCACAAAGCACAAAGCAAGAAGCATTCGGACAAAGGAAACTATTCAAGCAAATCTATTCTCATAACAAGAAACTGTACTAGCATATAATGCTAAGCTCACACTACCAGGCATAACCTAAATAGGCTATCCTACTACCGTCTACTCAATACTAGCATGCAATTCTCATAAAGGTGAAACACATAAAGCAGGCACATAAGGCATCCTCCTAGATCCTTAGTCCTATACTAGCATGCTGTTCTACTGAAACTGAGACTGAAACTGAACTAATAATCATAACATAAAATTGTATGGGTAATTTGGAGTACTTACTTAAGCTCGGCTGATTGCATGCACCACACCCTTTTTCTCTTTTCAAAGTTATTTTCTTTCTCAAATTCTTTTAGCTTTTTTCTAAAACTCTTTTCTTTTCTAAAAATCCATTTCTTTGATAACTGATTTCCTTTGAAAACTTTCTATACCAATTCCTCGGTTTGAGTTCAGACACACCTGTAAGTATGTCCGAATCCCTCAAACCAAGGCTCTGAATCCAACTTGAAACGACCCAAAAATAACGACTAAAATTTTTCTTTAAAACATTACTAAGATCATTTTTATAAGGAAAAAGTATCAAAAGCCATAACATACTTTCATTGTATTAATTCAAAACATAAACTGATTATCAGAGTTAAACATCCCAGGCTAGCTGACTATGGTGTGTGCACTGCAATCTCTCCGAGCTCCTCTTTTGAAAACTGAGTACCTGAAACCAAAAACTGAAACTGTAAGCACGAAGCTTAGTGAGCTCCACCAAACTACCACATACCATACAATAACATATATAGCACATACTGGGCCTTGCCCACTACATCAAACCGAGGTCCGGACTAACTGGGGCCTTACCCCTGCATCGGACCGAAGTCCGGAAACAGACTGGGACCTTGTCCTCTGCATCAGACCGAAGTCTGGACAAACTGGGGCCTTGCCCCCTGCATCAGACCGAAGTCCGGAAACTAACTGGGACCTTGTCCCTTGCATCGGATCAAAGTTCGGACTAACTAGGGCCTTGCCCCCTGCATCGGACCGAAGTCCAGAAACTGACTAAACGTAGCATAGCATAACATATCAACTAGCATGAACACATATACTGCATACTGCATCGGGCCGTAGCCCGGAACACATAACACACAAATCCTATCTGAGCCACGAAGGCATCAAACATACAAACTACTCCATCAGACCAAAGTTCGGAAACTACTGCTAACTGAACGGGTCGGCATTGTGGCCGTAGACCCGTTCCTACTAGAAGGAAACTCACCTGAACTGCTGAACTCTGCTGGTAACCCTCTGGCTGCTAACCGACAATCGTCTGGAACGCTGCTCGTCAAACTCTCCGAGCTACCAAAATCAAAGTAACACTTAGTCCGACTGTCCTCCAAAAGTCAACTAACTCAACTCTTATCGAAGTCAAAGTCCTGGTCAAGGTCAACCTTCTAGGTTGACCCTACTCGCCGAGTCAGCCTACTGACTTGCTGAGTTCATTGATTTCCGAGTTCTGTCCTGTCCAACTCACTGAGTCCCCACTCAACTCACCGATCTGAGTCTAGACTCGAAGGGTTTGGGGTTTCACGACTTGACACGCCGAGTCCAAGAACATACTCGCTGAGTCCAGCGCAATCTTCAACCGACTCGTCGAGTTGTTCATCCAACTCATCGAGTTCGTCTCCATCTTCATACTACTCGCCGAGTCTACTCAAAGGACTCGCTGATTCTATTCAGTCCTTAATCCATGCAGTGGCTTTTCGAGCCCAATAGGGACTCCAACTCATAGATCCATACTTCGAAGGCCTATTCCTCACGTAAAGTGGCAAACTTTACATGTAGATAAAGAGATCTATGCTTAAAACAGTCCAAACTAGGGTTTAAGACAAAGAGGCTTCACTATCAACCCAAGGGCAGATGCTTTATGATTCTCTAGGCCAAGATACACTCAGATCTGAAGTAGCAACTTCAGATCTGGGCTTCTAACTCGAAATGGTTCTTAAACATGGCATAAAAGCCCCAAATCTCATAACCAAGGTTGATCTATATGTAAAAGAGGGAAGGTAACGATTCATTACCTTCAAATGCCCTGGAATGTTCCACAAACTCTGGATCCAAGGGTTCTTCTCGCACCACTATGACTATCTTCTCTTCCAAGCTCCAAATTACTTCACCAAGGGTAGATCTTGCTCCAAAAACGATTATGGCGGCTAGGGTTTGGTGTTCTGGGTTATAGAGGCAGTAAAGGAACCCTGGGGAAGAGAATGAGACATTTAAATAGGCTCCAAGTCTCGGATTTAGGGTTTTCCTCGCTCAGACCCAACTCGCCGAGTCCACGAGCCGACTCGCCGAGTTGGTCACTTACTCGATCCCCGGATCCCGCTCCGACTCGTTGAGTTCCTACCTTGAATCGACGAGTCCACTCCTTTGACTTAGGGTATTCTTTCCTTTTCTTGGCCTTTCTAATCTTTGGTGTTACATAATTACCACTCTAGGTAAGGTAAAGTGAGAAGACTCACCTCGTAAGATGTCTAGTAAACTCTCGTGCTCGATATCCTCGATCTAGCCTCTGCCTAGCACAATGGTAATAATTCTAATTAATACTCTCTTTACATCCTCATATGTAGAGAATGGACAGAAGACCATTATACCCCTCCCTGACCCTTCTTAGTCAGTTTGACCAAAACCGAAGGTCAACCGAAGTCACCTCCAGTCAACGGTCCAAATTGACTAGACTCGCTGAGTGCACTCGTGTGACTCGGCGATTTCATGTGTATCCTCTGAATCCTTCGAAGGCTTCACTCGGCTCGTCGAGTTAACCTCCTAACTAAATGGGTCATACTGGCCACGAATCGCGGGGCAACCCGATCCGACTCGTCGAGTCGTCCCATGGACTCAGCGACTTTCCTCCATGACATTACTCATATGACCTTCTGAGGTCAGATCTGTTTCTCTAACCTATAGATATGGCCTTATAACACCCAAAAGTCATGTAAAGGTCTGAACTTGATGTCCATGCATGGTGTATTTTTCTCAATAACCATAATCCCTCCATTAATGGTTCCAAGCTTCAAGGTTCCATGTTTACTCTACCAAGGCTTCATATTTTCGGGCTCTCTGGACCTGGAAAGGTCCAGATCTGCAACACAAACTTGCAATATGGGTTTGATGCATTCAAGACCCCAATAATGAAGTGATTCAAGCCCTAATCCCCAAAAAGCAATTTACAAGATAGGGAAGAAAAGGGGTCGAAATGATACCTCACACTAAAGCCCCTTGTTGGAATAACTCAGCTCTACAACTTCCTTTGGTCCTTCTTGCTGGAACTCTTCTTTCCCCTTTGCAAAATCACACCACTAACAAAAGATAGCTCTTTCTCTCACTCTACACACTCAAGCTCGCTATGGTTCTCTCTTCTGGACAGGTAGCCCGCAAATGAAGGCCATAAGGACCTTTAAATAGGTTACAAGCCCAAAGATTTAGGGTTTCAGCCCACAGTGCAGACTCGTCGAGTCGACTTGCCGACTCATCGAGTCCATTCAATAATCTGAGTCACCAATCACGACCATAATTGACGAATTGAGGCACCAACTCGTCGAGTCACTCCTCATAACTCAAAATAAATACTCAAACTGTCATACGTGGAAATCCGTATTTACACACGACCTGAGCCATTGTTATTTATTCCATGACAAGTGTCCTAGAAGATTCCTATATGCGGAGAATCAAGTTTCCTTATCGAATAAAGATATGTACTGAATTCACGTCATGATATCCTATTGGTCATGACGTGAGGAGCATTTTATGGAAACTATATATATCATTTGTTAGATTAACTTGAAGAAGGATTGGAGAGAATTCGAAGCTTTCTAAGACAACTTTTGAGATAGAAAATCTACGAAAATAAAGCATTGGAAGCAAAAGAGGATTGGAGATTAGAGATTTTGAAGATTGTAGCAAGAATTCACACAACACGTTCGATTTTCATTAGATTGATCATGTCTAGTTTAAATTCTTATGTTTTTATGTATTTATTTTCTTCAATGATGAGCTAAATCATTAGGCTTTCATTTAGTGTAGATGAACCTTAATAATATGTGTTAGTTTCGTTTAGCTTGTGTTTGATTATAAATACCTAGAATGTTAAAAGTTTAAATCTTTGTTGCTTAGATTCAAGTTATGTGTAGTTGAATGCCAATTTTAATTGCATGAAGTTGTCTACCTAGTTGTTTATGATCATTAAATTGCTAGAGGTCACCCTAAAATACGTGGAAGGTGTTATGGATCTGACTCAACTCCGCAGGTAGCTCCAAACGGTACACTACCTAGCCCACTCTAGCGGTCACCTTGAAAGGACTAATGTATCGGGGCCCCATCTTGCCCCTTTTCCTGAAACGAATCACCCCGTTCCAAGGGGATACCTTCAGGAGTACAAAGTCTCCAGCCTGGAACTCGAGCTTGGATCTTCGCCTGTCCGCGTAACTCTTCTGGCCACTCTGGGCTGTCAGTAGCCTCTGTCTGACCTGCTGAATCTGCTCATTCGTCTTAACCACTATCTCAGTGCTTCCCATCACTTGTTGCCCTATCTCTCCCCAACGGATGGGGGTCCTACACTTCCTCGCATATAACAGCTCAAAGGGAGGCATACCAATACTCGAATGATGGCTTTGTTGTAAGAAAACTCAGCCAAAGGTAGGTATGTGTCCCAACTTCCACCGAAGTCCATAACACATGCTCGAAGCATATCCTCGAGTGTCTGAATCATCCGCCCACTCTGCCCGTCCGTCTGTGGGTGATAAGCAGTACTGATGTGCAATCTCGTACCCAACTCCTCATGAAACTTCTTCCAGAACCTGGAATTAAAACACACATCTCGGTTTGACACGATCGAGACCGGCACTCCATGCCGAGACACCACCTCTCTCACATATATCTCTACCAGTCTTTCTGCAGAAGAGCTCTCACTGATAGCAAGGAAGTGAGTGCTCTTCGTCAGTCGATCCACAATCACCCAGATTGCGTCGACTCCCCACACAGTCCTCTGCAACTTGGTAATAAAGTCCATAGTGATTTGTTCCCACTTTCATTGGGGAACCTCTAGTGGCTGCAACTTGCCATGCGGACGCTGGTGCTCGGCCTTAACCCGACGACAGGTCAAGCACCTCTCGACTACCCATGCAACATCCCTCTTCATATAGGGCCACCAGTAATCTCTCTTCAAGTCCAAATACATCATACTGGCCCCATGATGGATCTAAAATCTCAATCTATGTGCCTCCTCCATCAGTGTGCTACGAGCTCCGCCCGTATACGACACCTAAATCCGACCATGAAAGGTCATAAGCCCTCGACTATCTGTCACAAACTCAGATACCTGTCCAGTCACTCGCTCTCTCTTGCGGTTCTCCGGTCTTACGGCCTCCGTCTGGTCCTCTCGGATAGTGTCTAACGCCGGAGTCATCACCGTCATTCTCATGCATATATCTCAAATTGGGGAATTCTCAGCCCTGCGGCTCAAGGCATCGTCTACAACGTTAGCCTTGCCCAGGTGGTACAGGATGTCACAGTCGTAATCCTTTACCACATCCAACCATCTCCTTTTGCGCATATTCAGGTTGGGCTGATCCATCAGATACTCCAAGCTCTTGTGGTCCGTGTATATGGTACACCGAACCCCATACAAATAATGGCGCCATATCTTGAGGGCGAATACCACTACCCCCAACTATAAATAGTGGGTGGGATACCTCGCCTCATGAGGCTTCAGGTGCCTCGATGCGTATGCTATCACGTGCCCTCTCTCCATAAGTATCACATCTAACCCTGATATAGATGCATCACAGTAAACCACAAAATCCTCCATTCCCTCAGGAAGGCTTAACACCGGGGCTTCGCATAATATCTGGCAAAGAGTCTCAAACGAGGTCTACTGCTCTGGACCCCAAGTAAAAGCAACGCCCTTTTGGGTCAATCTAGTGAGGGGAATGAAAATCTTGGAGAAATCTCTGATAAATATCCGATAGTAGCCATCCAACCCTAGAAAACTCCTGATCTCGGTGGGGGATCTCGGCACCTCCCAATTCATAATAGCCTCAATATTGGCCGGATCGACCAATATCCCATTCTGATTAACGAGGTACCCCAAGAACTGGACTTCTCGTAACCAGAAATCACACTTGGAGAATTTGGCATAAAGCCTCTCCGATCTCAATACTCCAAGGATCTCTCTTAGATGCTCCTCATGCTTCTCTCTGGTTCTCGAATACGCCAAAATATCATTGATGAAAACAATCACCGATCGATCCAACATCGGCTTGCATACTCGGTTCATGAGATCCATGAACGCTGCAGGTGCATTGGTGAGCCCAAAAGGCATCTTCACGAACTCGTAATGCCCATAACGATTCCTAAATGCTGTCTTCTGGATATCCTCATCACGCACCCTCATCTAATGATATCTAGACCTCAAGTCTATCTTGGAGAACCAAGATACACCCTGCAACTGATCGAACAGATCGTCGATCCTTGGTAGTGGATAACGGTTCTTGACCGTTAACTTGTTCAACTCTCGGTAATCAACGCACATCCGGTGTGAACCATCCTTTTTCTTGACAAAAAGGATCGACGCTCCCCACGGTGAGCTACTCGGCCGGATGAATCCCTTCCCCAACAACTCCTGAAGCTACGAGGATAACTCCTGCATCTCCAGTGGCGCAAGGCGATAGGGTGCCTTGGTAATAGGCGCTGCCCCCAGAATCAAATCAATATGGAACTCCACCTGCCTCTTTGGAGGCACACATGGTAACTTCTCGGAACATCACCGATAGAATTCGACCTCTCTGTGGCATCTCACGTGTCTATCACATATGCTACAAACCCTTTACAACCCTGCTGTAGGCTACGTCTCGCTCTGCCAGGTGAGCAAAATGCCGATCCACATCGGGTACCCTCGCCATACACTGTCAACATTCCTCCACTAGGGTCTCGTATTGTCACCAACTGATGCTCGCAGTCTATAACAGCTCCAAATCGACTGAACCAATCCATATCCACAATGACACAAACATCCCCCATCGCAATTGGGACCAGATCTATCGGGAACTCAACACCGAACATCTCGAGTACACATCCTTGAATAACATCAGTAGCCAGAACCGCGTGCTCGTCAGCTATGGAAACTCGTAGAGGCCGACTCAACGCCTCCCGTCGGATGCTGATATGGCGGCTAAATGCTAAGGACACAAACAACCGACTCACACCCGAATCAAATAACACTAAGGAAGGTACAAAATTCACAACAAAAGTACCTACACATATCATACTATAAGCACATATACCTCAAATATAGCATAAGCATAAGAACACATACCGGTCACAACATCAGGTGCTATGCGGACCTCCTCCGCTGTCATCTAGAAAGGTCTCCAACGTGCCTTCGGTGCCTCGGCCTTCACTGGCCGACCCTTAGTAGCTCGTGCATAAGTAGGGGCAGATCCCTGTGTTGATCCCTGTAACAGATGCGGTGTAACGACCCAATTTTTAAAAAGAAATTTTTCATTTTTAATTAATCAAACCAATCTCATAATCCATAGATTCCCAAAACATTTGTTTTCTAAATCACATTTATTACAACATTGTTGTTCTTTTTGAAAACATCAGAGGGTCCCAAACATGCTAAAAAGAGATATAGAGTGACGCCACGCCATCACGCCTTGCCCTTGCCCTTAGGCTCCGAAGTACCTGAAACAATCAACAATGTGTAAGCGAAATGCTTAGTGAGTTTCCTAGGCATACCAAACACAGTCACATACACAAATCCTGATAGCAGATAAAGTTATAGACATACCACATAAATTATGTAATATGATTCAACAAAAATGTCATGGGCTACCTCACATGGTCTTTACCTAGGAATGCCATGGGCTACCCCACATGGTCTTATATCCAATGCCATGGGCTCCCCACATGGTCTTTAACTAGGAATGCCATGGGCTACCCCACATGGTCTTATATCCAATGCCACGGGCTCCCCACGGGGTCTTTCATGTCAATATAATAACACATAACACATCCATTAATACAAGAATAGCACACGCATATCATGTTCACATAATGGAGCGGCCTTGGTGCCTTAGACCCATAGGTATGGTGACAAGAGTCACCTGTCATGAATGCTGAACTGACACTTTGTGACCAAAAATGCCCCCACGTGCTGCTCTAACTCAACTGCCTAAAAAGCGTCATACAATAACCAGTCATTACCCTAAAGTCAACCCAGATCAAATTCAGTCAATGTCAAGTCAACAATCCATGTTGACCCTAACTCGCCGAGTACTTCTTGTGACTCGCCGAGTTTCACGGAATATTACCCACTCGTCGAGTCACCGAGGTGAGTCGTCGAGTTCCTAAGGTTTGATTGAAATTCAAGGCCACCAGTCGAGTTTTCCCTTCTTGCAACTCGACAAGGTTACATGCATCCTCAGTTGGGGAAAACTTTAACTGACTCGCCGACTTGTTCCTGCCACTGATCGAGTCTACGTAGATCTTCATCGGACTCGCCGATCTGTTCATCCAACTCGTCGAGTCCAGGCCTATCTTCATATGACTCGCCGAGTCCCTACATACCTTAAGCCATACATACTCTTTTGAGCCATGCAGTGGCTCCAAATTACAGATCCAAGCTTCTAAGGCATGCTTTTCACGTAAAGTTGCAAACTTTACATGCATGCATGGCTAAAAAGGCTCTTAATGACAAATGCAATCTCACAATGGGGTTCACACTCAAGGAAAGCTTCATTCAAGGCCAAGCTTAGAGCTTTATGACTCTAGAACCCAAGGAGGGTCTAGATCTGAAGTTACAACTTCAGATCTAGCTCAAATCCCACATAAACCTCTCAATCAAGCCATAAAAACCCTAAATCTCAACTACAAGAGATCTAAAAGGAAAAGAAGTGAAGGTGGCGTCTTAATACCTTCAATGATGCTAAACTAAGGTAGCTTTCTGTTTCCTTGCTCCTAGCCTCTTGCCCTCCAAGCTCTTCTCCTCAAAGATCCACTCACCAATGCTGAGAATCGGGATGTTACAACTCTCCCCCACTTAAATTAGGCTTCGTCCTCGAAGCCTTCCGATCCAAACAAATCTAGATAGAACCCCCACATTTCTTCTTCCAATTCCCAAGTCCATTCGGAACCTTTTCGGTGCTGCCATTGCACCTTGACCAACTTCACCTCCTTATTCCGAAGCCTCTTCGTTTTCCTGTCTAAAATAGCAACATGCCTCTCTACATAATTCAGACTCCCATCCAACTATATGTCATCCATGGATATGACTGAGGACACGTCGGCAACACACTTCCAAAGCTGAGACACATGGAAGGTGTTGTGAATCCGACTAAGCTCCTCTGGGAGCTCTAAACGGTATGCCACATTGCCCACCCGGGCGATGAACCTGAACGGGCCTATGAATCGAGGCCCCAATTTACCCCTCTTACGGAACCGAATAATCCATTTCCAGGGTGACACCTTCAGCAAGACAAAGTCCCCTACCTGAAACTCGAGATCCGATCGTCGTTGATCAGCATAACTCTTCTGACGACTTTGTGCGACTCGCAACCGGTCGCGCGACTGCTGGCTCAGTCTGGTGCTCTCGAGTACCACCTATGTGCTCCCCATGACCCAATACCCAACCTCGTCCCAACATACTAGTGTTGGATAAGGTGTCTAAGTCCATAACTATTTCTGGTAAATACTTGACCTGACTCAGCATGGTCCATTTGGGTTGCATGGCATCATGCAATTGAATAAACTAAATGAGAGAATAATAACACATATGGATTATTAATATATTATAAGTTCTAATATATTAATAATATTGTTAATTAGTTTTGATCAAAGAATTAATTAATTGATCAAAAGATAACTAATTAAATATATGGGTAGATTGTGTAAATCTTCCATATCTTATATAGTGGGCTAAGAGGCTCCATGGATTATCAAGTTGGGTTACACCCATAGGATGCTCCATGGAGTTAACCAATGGATCATGAAATGAAAAGTCATGTTACATTAGGGTTTACCTAATGCAACACACTATATAAACAAGTGTTATCTCCCCAAAATCGGCTACATCAAGAAACAAGAGGGCTAGGCCGATTTTGCTAAGTGTTGAAGTATTCTCTTAAAGTTTATTCTTTGCATTTGGTGTTGTGTGCAGCATTTGAGGCATCACACTTGAGGTGCTAGGCTCACAAGGTTTCAAGGAACACATTCAACAACAAGGTATGTAATTCTATCTTACATTCATAGAAAAATTGTTCCCCATGTATGCTAGATAGGATCATAACCTTGGAATTCAACCTTTCATGATAATTAGACAAACATAGATCCAAGGTTATTAGGGTTGCATGTACACTTAGGAAGTGTTAGAATGCTCAAAACCCATCGGTGGTATCAGAGCCTAGGCTTGTATGTTTGTTATTTGTGCAAAACTGCTTAAAAATCGATTTTTCTGCATTCTGCTCGTATGAACTCGCTGAGTCCATGGGGGGACTCGCCGAGTCCATGACCAAATGCATGCTACTCGTCGAGTCTGTTCGTGCACTCGACGAGTAGAGGCTGCAGTTTGCAGAATTTCGACTTTTGTTGCTAGAAATGGACTAGGAACATTACCCTAAACTGTTTTGGTGTTATAAAACTTATTTTAGATGGTATAATGTTCATGTTATTCCATTTACAATAACAATTATCAAGATTACAAAGTTTTTGTGTAATTTTTGATTCTTGAAAGTGTTCATAATCTTGATTCTTGAACTTATGATGTTTAGATGATCACAGGAATTTTTTTGTAACCTATGTGGTAGTTAATTCATGATCATAATGTGTTTTAATGGAGTCCATAACTTGTCTTCAAGTTATGGAAAACCAAAAGTCACTTTGTTTTAAAAACCATTAAAAGAACACATGAGTTATAAAAAATGAAGAGTCTTCATTTGAATACTCTATTAACTCATAAGTTACAAGAATTGAAAAGTTTTGAAAGTTTACAAAACTTGCCGTCAAGTTCTGGAACAAGTAAAGTCATGATTAAACTTTAGTTCCAACCCTTAGAATTTTAAAAGTTAAAATTCAATCCTTATACTTTATTAATATTATAAGTTAATAATATATATATATATATATATATATATATATATATATATGTATGTATGTATAAGATCAAGTCGACTTACCGTTAGTAGGCCTCATTCACGAAGCCGGTCTATAAGGGGGGTATAAGGTTGTTGCCTATAAAATGGTGACTTAATGGGTGTCCACTCTCACCCACCGCTTCCTTGATCGGTGGAGGGTCGTTAGCTGAATGGGTAGGACAATGACTTAAAAATCCTCATTAAAAGTGTGATGATTATTATAAAGTAACTAAATGTTTTATTAAAGTCCCAATGTTATTTACTTTAGGAAAAATGTGAATAAGGTGCTAATCCATGAAATTACACTTTACACTTTGTTTAAGTCGTTATTGGAGCATGTGTGGTTAACCGGAACACTAACTTGGACTTAACAAGGTAGGTAAAGGGTGATTTAAGGTTTATTATAGGTTGGTGGAGCATGTGTGGTTAATCGGCACACCAATTGAGTAATAAACATTAAGGGTACCAAGTAATTTGCATTGTTACTTCACACCGCGTTTTGTGATCCTCGGCATCCCAGTCAGAAAACTTGGAGGGCACATCCGTGATTGAAACATGCCTTTGAAAAGTTCATTGAATCTCAAAAGAATCTAGGAATTTCTAAGAACCAAATAAAAAACTTAATATTTTTTATTTCATTTTGGTGGAAATTGGTGAATCGTCATTCACCTACCTTTCAAATATGTTATTACTTAGATTACTACATACCTCTTCTAAGTATAATATATTGTGATTGGGTCCTAGCCTTAATATTACATTTGGGTGTTTTATTAAGGACTATCTCTATTTCTAAACTAATCTATTCTTTCTTCTTTTTCAGATGTCTGCAAACAACGCTGCTTCTGGCTCAAATCCTAATGGCTCCTTTTCTCTAATGAACTTGTGCGGGAAGGTCACTTTCGATGGATCCAACTTTAACGAGTGGATCAGAAACATCCGAATGATCACTCGCTATGAGGACAAAGAATAACTCCTTGAAAAGGAGCTTAAGGAGATTGATGAAACAGCTGCTACTTCTCAAGAGATCGCTGATTTTAGGGCACATGAAAGGGATGCTACCAAGGTAGCATGCATCATGATGGCCACTATGACCGCCGACCTCCAAAAGTCCTATGAGGACTTCTACCCTTTTGAAATGCACCAAGATTTGATGGAAAGATACCATCAAAGTGCACGATAAGAGAGGTATGACATCATCTCCTCCATGATAAGAACTCGCATGAAGGATGGAGAACCCATCACGGGCCACATGCAGAAAATGCAAAGGTATGTGGACCGTTTGCAAAAGCTTAATGTGAACTTCCCCGAGGAGCTTGCAATAGATATCATTTTGCACTCCTTACCTTCGTGCTATGATCAATTCCGCATGACATATCACATGAACAAGGAAGAGGTCAGACTTAGCAAACTTCAAGGACTCTTAAAGACCGCGGAAAGTGGTCTTAAGGGTAAGGTGACTGTTACTACTCCTACTCCTACCAACTCCGCCCCTGTCTTGGCAATCAGGAAAGGGAAGGGTAAGAAGAGAAAGAGCCCCTCGAAGGGCACCAAGGGTAAGACCCTTGAAGGCTCCTCTTCTAACGGAGCCAAGAAAGGTTTCGTCACTCCTTCTTCAGACCCTAAAGAGGCTGAATGCTTCTATTGCCATGAAAAGGCACATTGGAAGCGGAACTGCCCAATGTACCAGCAAGATGTGAAGGATGGGAAAGTCAAACCCAACCATGCAGGTATTTACACTATTTTATCTAATAACTCACCCTATTCTAACTCTTAGGTCCTTGATACCGGTTGTGGTATTCATATTTGTTATGATTTGCAGGGACTAAGAAGAAATGAGAATGTGGAGCAAGGAAGAATAAACCTGATCATGGGTAATAGGAAAGTTGCACCTGTCACCAAGATGGCAGTTTATGCTTTATCGCTAAGTAGTGGGTTTAATTTAGATTTGAATAAATGTTGTTATTCGCCAGAAATGGCAAGAAATATTATTTCCTTTCATGCATTGTATAATCAAGGTTTTACCTTTTCGTTTGATAATGAAGTTGGTTCTATTGATGCTTTCTTTAATAATGTTCTTTATTTTAAAGCATTACCTTGTGATGCTGTGTATGAAACTATATCTGTTGTAGATAACTTAGGAAATAATGTGTTGTGTATTGATTCTATTAATAATAATAACTAGGATAAAGCATCATTATGGCATTGTCGTCTTGGCCATATAAGCAAGAAACGCATAGGCCAACTCCAAAAGGATGGAGTTTTGGAATCATTTGACCTAAAGTCAGATGATAGTTGCGAATCCTGCATAGATGGAAAAATAACAAAATCACCCTTCACTGGTTCTTGTGAGAGGTGTGAAGGTTTGTTGGACCTTGTACACACGGATGTGTGTGGGCCCTTCAAACATGCCACAAGGGATGCTAATCGTTATTATTTGAGTTTTACTGATGATTATAGTATATATGGATATGTCTACTTAATCAAGCATAAGTCAGAGACTTTTGAAAGGTTTAAGGAATTTAAACAGGAAGTCGAGAATCAATTGGGCAGGAACATTAAGATGCTTCGATCCGATCGAGGTGATGAATATCTTAGTGCTGAGTTCCTCGACTATCTAAGGGAATGTGGGATTGTCTCACAATTGACACCTCCCAGGACACCGCAGTTGAATGGTGTGGCTGAGAGGCGTAATCGAACCTTGTTGGGTATGGTTCGTTCCATGATGAGTCGAGCTTCGCTACCAATCTCATTCTGGGGGTATGCCTTAGAGATTTCCGCCCATATCCTTAATCTAGTCCCTACAAAGAAAGTTGCCAAAACTCCTCACGAGATGTGGACTAGTAAAGTACCTAAACTAGACCACATCATGATTTGGGTTGTGAGGCTTTCTTGAGACGCGAGACTCATGATAAGCTCGAACCCCGAAGCGAGAGGTGTATTTTCATCGGCTACCCACAAAAATCCTTTGGTTACCTTTTCTACAGACCTAGTTACAATGTGGTTTTTGTAGCAAGAAGAGGAGTCTTTCGTGAGAGAGAGTTTATAAGCCAGGGAGACAGTGGGAGGAAAATTGACCTTGAAGAACTTCAAGAGTCAAGTGGTGAAGGAACATCAAACCCTAGCCCTCAACCTGAGGAGGAAACTCCTGTTGAGCCAATTGACGAGTCTGTACCTCTTAGGCGTTCCACAAGAGTTAGGAATGCACCTGAGCATTACTATGGGTTCCATATTACTGTAGAGGGTGATACACTTATTAGTGATGAGACACTAGTAAGTCTGGATGAATCAAATAGTTACGCGGAAGCCATGGCAGGCCCCGAGTCTGCCAAATGGAAAGAGGCAATGGACAGCGAGATACAATCCATGTATGACAATCAAGTTTGGAACTTGGTTGAGAATGTACCAGGTCGTAAGACTGCAGGGTGCAAATGGATCTTCAAGAAGAAGACCGACACGGATGGTAATGTACACACTTATAAGGCAAGGCTGGTTGTAAAGGGTTTTTCTCAAACTCCAGGAGTGGACTATGATGAGACCTTTTCTTCAGTAGCCAAGATTAAGTCTATTAGGGTTATTTTAGCCATAGTCGCATTTCATGACTATGAGATATGGCAAATGGATGTCAAAACCGCTTTCCTTAATGGAAAGTTGACTGAAGATGTATACATGAGTCAGCCAGAAGGTTCTGTCAGTAACGAGTACCCTAATAGAGTGTGTAAGCTTGAGAAATCCATTTATGGATTAAAGCAAGCACCTCGCAGCTGGAATCTTTGCTTTGATGAAAAGGTCAAGGAATTTGGCTTCTCTAGGAGTGAAGATGAATCTTGTGTATATGTCAAGGCTAGTGGGAGTATAGTTAGCTTTTTGGTATTGTATGTGGATGACATAATAATCACAGGAAATGACATCCCAACTTCGCAGGAAGTTAAGTCCTGGCTTGGGAAGTGTTTCTCTATGAAGGACCTAGGAGAAGCTGCCTATATTCTTGGGATAAGGATTTTGAGAGACCGGAGTAAAAGACTAATTGGACTTAGTCAAAGTACCTACTTGGACAAAGTGCTAAAGAGATTTAGCATGGAAAACTCCAAGAAAGGAGAGTTACCTATCCAGAGTAACGCCAGATGAGTAAATATCAGAGCCCAAGTACTGAGGCTGAGATAGCAGAAATGAGTCGAGTGCCTTATGCTTCGGCCGTGGGCTCGATCATGTATGCTATGACTTGTACTCGACCTGATGTAGCTTTTTCTTTGAGCATGGTTAGTAGGTATCAGGGGAACCCTGGCAAGGCACACTGGACTGTGGTAAAGAACATACTTAAGTACCTACGGAGGACTAAGGACTCGGTCCTTACCCTCGGTGGGAGTGATGACTTGAGAGTTGTAGGGTATTGTGATGCTGGTTTCCAGACCGATAGGGATAATTTCCGCTCTCAGTTAGGCTGGGTCTTTACCTTAAATGGAGGAGCAATCACTTGGAAGAGTTCCAAGCAGGAGACAGTGGCTGATTCCACTTGTGAATAATAGTATATAGCAGCAAGCGAGGCAGCAAACGAGGCTATATGGCTAAAGAACTTCATTGGAGACCTTGGAGTAGTACCAGCTATAAAGGAGCCTATGGAAATTTTCTGTGATAGTGAAAGTGCTGTTGCCTTAGCTAAGGAACCAAGGGATCACGGGAGATCCAGACACATCGACAGAAAATATCATTTCATAAGACATTGTATAGAAGAAGGAATCCTCATTGTAAAGAGGGTATCATCGGATGAGAACCATCAGATCCCCTCACGAAGGGACTGACTAGGGCTAAGCATCTTCAACAT